>NW_027155328.1:3145-18054 GCF_002600585.1 Cystoisospora suis | reverse complement strand
GAGAAAGCCACAGAGAATCTCTTACACTAGGGGCTCTCTCTCTTCTTGCTTTTTCTCTCTTTCCCTTTCCCTTGCGGTTTTCTCTTGTCTTTCTATCTTGTATCTACTTTTTCTTTTGGGGGGCTTTCTTGTCATTTACTCTTCATTACTGTCCTTAGTCTTCTTATTCTTTCTACCATTCTAATTATTCTTAATCTTCTTCTTCTTCAAGTCATTTAATCTCAAGACTCTCATCTCTGAGAACCCATACACATACTACGACTAGAAGGAGACGGAGGACTATGAGAAATGGATGACTCCTACTACTCCTACTACTACTACTATTACTACTACTACTAGTGGTATTTCTAGTATTTGTTTACTCCAACAGCTCGCGTCATTCCTCTTTTTACCCTTTGGTAGATGGGTGTACTGTTGATCTTCTTCTTCTTCCTTTCTTCTTCTTCTTCGGAAACTTCAACACACCCCCCCCGTTTCCCCCGCACTCATCCCTCACGACAAACCGACTAGGGCAAAGAAAGAAAGAAAGAAGGAGTGAGAAGAAGACCTACTACTACACGTAAAGCAGCCACAGTGCTGGCACTTCTGATACTGCTACAATTACGACTACTCTTACTATTTCTATTCCTATTCCGACTACTACTGCTCTTGTTAAAGATGTAGTAGACGACGAGCAGAGGCAGGAGGAGAGGGTGTGAGGAGATGAGTGTAAGAGATTAGGGTGATTGATATACAAGCCCTATCCCTATCTTGCAGACCACCCACCTACTTCTTTTTGTCGTCGCTTTCTCTATCACTATTCTCACCCCAAGAAGAAGAAGAGGCTCATCATTGGGTTGGCTGGAAGAGCCCACACATACATACATATACATACATATATATATACATACTATAACTATGTGTGTGTGGGGGGGGGGCGGCTCTTCCGACCAACCCAATGATGAGCCTTCTCATTTTATCTAGTCTAGGATCAAAAGAAGAAGAAGAGGAAGAGAAGCAACTCTCATCTCATATCCATAAAAGACACAAGACACACTACTACTGCTGCTGCTATGCTTCTTCTTCCTCCTGCTGTTGGGTGAATTCTCGCAGTTTATCTTTCCCTCTCTCTCTCTCTCAGGCTCTCTAGAATGGATTCAAGGTTTTATTTCTCTCTCTATATGAAAAGGCACACAAACGATAGAAGAGAGAAAGAGAGAGAGAATCCATCTACTACTACTACTACTTCTTGTTCTCTCATGTCCTTTCTTTCTTTCTTTGATCTTCACCAAACGATAAGAGAAGTTAGCTAGGTGTTGAATGAAGAGTTCGAGAAGACTTTCTAGAGATCGACGCGAAATAGGTTCATTCGCTTCACAAGAAAAGCATAAAAAGAAAAGGATGAAAGACAAAAGAAAAAGAAGAAGAAGGAGAACAATCCCACCTTGCTGCTGCTGTGTCTCTTCTTCTTTTCTTCCTCTTTATCTTTGTTTAAGTTGCTTTTCTATGTCTTCTTTTCCATCATCATTCATTCAGTCATTTCTCTTACTATCATTTTAAGTGTCTTCGTTAGTCATTCTTCCTTGATCGAGGAGGCTTCACTTTTGCTTTCAGTTTACATGCATGAGAGAGAAGAGCCGAAAGAAACCTCCCCTAACTATCTCCTGACTACTACAACTACTACGAGAAGAGGAAGAAGAAAAAGAAGAACGTCCCCCTTCTTCTTGTCTGAAGTGTCTCCGTAGTCACGACACGCCTTCTATAGAGAGAGAAATAGAGAGAAAGACATGCATCAAACATACATGAGGAGGACGAGGAGGAGATGCAAGAGAGATGATAGATCGAGTCAAGTCAGATTAAAGATAGAGAAAGTGAAGAAGATGGATTGAAGATCGACGAAGAGAAAGAGGCAGCAAGAGAGAGAAGAGAAATGACTGGTCGGTAGGTTTAAAAAAGGCGTTATCATTAGAAGAAGAAGAAGAAGGAAAATAGGTAGGAGAAAGGGTCGTAGTAGGAGTCGTTTAAACAGATTCCCCTTTATGAGAGTAGAGATTTAGGTAGAAAGATAGATAGATAGAGTGTAGATACACTCCAATCTCCCCCCGCTGTGTATTTTCTTTCGTTTGAGAGAAAGAAGAACAAAACTGCCTCTACAGAAAGACCCTATCCACACATTTAACATTCAAACAAATATCCACACATTTTACATTCTCTTTCTATAGATGAATTAACAGACAGACTGAACAACATAAACACATACACAGGGACCTATAAATATATATATATAGATATATGTATATATGTATATCTATATATATCTGAATATATCTCTATGTATGTAGATAGATGACTGTATGTGTCTGTGTATCTATTAATCTATCTTAGCGTTTGTTTATCTAGTTAGTTTTCTTCTATTTAGTTGCCTTTCTATCTCCACGTCCTTATGACGATGATGAGAATGAGAATGTAGTCAAGAGAATGATGAAAAGTTCACACAAAGGAATAATGAAAAAGAAGAAGACTTTTCCTCTCTTCCTTCTTTCTTTCTTTCGCTTCTTCTTCTTATCGTTGCTGGGAGGGTATCTTCGCACTCACTCGAAGAAGAAGAAGAGAAAGAACTGAAACGAAAAAGAGCAAAAGCAGCAGGAATAGTAGGAGTAGTAGTAGTCGGGAGAAGAAGAAGAAGAATTGACTTGGGTAGTGAGCCGGTGAATGGTGGGGGGTATGCTGATGGATAAGAAAGTAATTAATTAATTACCCACCCCATAGATAACTGACTCACAACTCCCTGAACGAAGAGATAGACCTCATTCACCCTCCTCACTTTGAAAGACAACGAAGAAAAGAGAAAGACCTCCTCTTCCTCTTCTTCTTCTTTTTACTCCTTCTTGAAGTGTAGTGACACCCCGTAGACCTCTCCTCCTCCTCCTTCATTCAGTCAAAGCAAAATGTCGGACACATTCTTCACACACTTCCTTCTTCTTCTTTTGCTGTCTTTTCTTCTTCTTCCTTCTGCATGAGCCTTTAACGCCTACGAGACGTTTTGCATCACCTTCATTCACGTCCTACTCTATCTACGATCTATCTTTCTATCTATCTATCTATCTTTCATCTCCCCCATGTCTATGTCTATCTCTCTAGAGAGATATGAATAGAGAGATTGCTTGAATAGCAGCAGCTGGATAGAATAGACGTTATGTCTCTCTCTCTCTCTAGCGCGACTTCCCTCTAAGTGCATGTTTCTTGAGAGAAAGCTAAAGAGAGAGAGAGAGAGAGGAGATTACCGCTCTCGTTCTGCTTTTCACGAGGATAAAGAGGAGACTGTTTCTTTCCATGTTGACAACGTCCTTCTTTCTTCTTTCTTTAACGTGTTAAGAATGGGGGGTGTGTGAAGAGATCTGCTTTAGTTCGCGAAGAAGGGCCTCCTCTAGAGATCGACCAGAGCGCAGGGATTTCCACGTCTTTGCGTCTCCCGAAGAAGATTCAGCAGAATACTCAAAGTAATCACCCCCGCTACACACACCACACAAAAAAGAAAAAGAAAGAAAGAGGGAGATAGAAAGAAAGAAAGAGGGAGATAGAAAGAAAGAGTGAGAAAGAAAGAGGGAGATTGGGGATAGATAAAGAGATGGTAGACATGCGGTTTAGTAGGGGACGGGTGGACGGTGATCTAGATATAGAGGTGTATATACACCTCAACTCGATACATGATGTATATGTAGACTCATGAATCAATGAACAAGGGGGTGTCTCTACACCTCAACCCTTTTCTATTTCACACAGCGCGCCGACTCTACAACGGGAGATAGATGAAAGATAGACTAAAGACAGATAGATTAAAGACGGACATGTCTCTCTCCACGCACGCCGATCTTTTTCTTTCTTTCTTTAGTTTACCTTTTGCGATCATCACGGAGAAGCCTAGCACCGATGTATGAGGCATGAACTCTCTTCTCTCTCTCTCTCTGTTTCTCTGTCTCTTATCTCTCTTGTCTTTATGCATCCTTCATTCATTCAAATCCTTTAGTCTGTGTATATCCATCCATACGTGTGATCTTTAGAGTAGAAAGAAAGAGAAAGAAGAAGACGAAGATGAGAATGAAAGCAAACAGAGGAAAGGAAGGACAAGAAGAGGAAAGAAGGAAGAAGATATGTACCAAAAGAGAAAGACAGACAGAGAGAGAGAGACAGTTTTAAGAGACACTTTCTCTCCTCTCTTTCTGTCTCTGTCTCTGTCTCTTACCTGATAGGAGAGGCATACCAGATCTGCTTGCTCGCGTAGTGCTTATTCAGAACTATTGTCTCTCCCCCTTCGCATGTGATCTTCAATACACCCTCCTATCCACACAAAAAGAAAAAGAAGATAGAAAGTGACCAAAGAAGAAGAAACGATTCACACAGAAGGAGATAAGAAAGAGATAGGAGATAGATTTGATATCTTGTGTATGAAAGATAAAAAGAAAAAGAACGCCTCCGTCTTTTCTTCGTTTCTTTTCTTCAGACTCTCCGTTCTTCTTCTTGTCCTTCCTCCTCGTTTCTTCTTTCTCTTCTTATTTTGCCTTCTTCTTTTCCTTCTTCTCTCTTTTTCCTGCCTTCTTGCAGTGCCCGCAGACAAGAAGAGAAAGAAACGCCTGCACATCATCTCTATCTTTCTGCTATCTCAACAGCAACAGCTTAGAGGAGATTTTGCATTCTCCTGACCTGCTTGCGCTTCTCATCTTTCTCTCTTCTTCTTCCTCTTCTCTACGATATGCAGCGTATAGCTAATATTCATGCAGTGACCCACTGTATAGACACTAGAATAACAGGAGATATCAGCCTACCTAGATGGATCGACAGAAATGTCTACCTAAATGTAGAGAGAGAGAGAGACAGAGACAGAGATAGATATGTTCGTGGTATAGAAAGAGAGAGACAGGCTCACATTGACCAAGTAGCTAGAAGGATGACGCAGACAAAAAGTCATTCTTTATCTACTCTTCTGTCTTCCGTACGTCGCTGATTCTCGTGAAGAGAAAAGAAACAAGAAGAAACAAACCCAGAGAAAGAAAGGTAAGGGAATACCTGTCTTGAGGTGTATGTACACCTGACCTGGCGGTATCCATATAGGTAAAGAATCTCATCGTCATTCTCACCCCCGGTGCCTCACCTCCTTCCAGTCATACACACCTCACATACACATCGATATCTATATACAAATACACTACCTACACACATATATATATGTATACATACATATATCTATATATATGTATATATGCTGGTAGCGTCTAACTTCATATGTATGTAGGCTACGAGAAGGCGGTCAGGTGTATGTATGACTAGGCACTTCGAGATATGTAATTGAAATACGAGAGAATTCGATGGACCGACACCTGAAGATATGAAGAAAAGAAGAGGAAAGAGAATTACAAAGAAGAAGAAGATCTCGCTATTCTTTCTCTTGCTATCTCTCTGTTTATCTATATAGATGTCTGTGTGGTCCATACCTGGTAGTCTATATCATCTAGCCCTTCAAGATTACTTTGCTCCACCTGTATGAAAAGATTCTTAAGAAGAGCATCCGCTGCTCTCTGATACTCCACATCTGCCGAAGCTGATAGCTCTTTTCTTTCTTCTTCATCTTCTTCACGAGGAGGAGGAAAATTCCCAGAAATCTTATCGCATCCTTCTCTGCCATTCTCTGTCTCCTTCTCCCGAGAAGCTTCACTAGGAAGAGGAGGAGAAGAAGAAGAACATCGAGAAGCAGAGAGGATCTCCTCCTCTTCTTCTTCGAGAGGAGCTGTGGCTGTGGATAGATCTCTTTTGACTCTCTTGCCTCTTAGAGAAGTCGCGCGAGAAGGGAAGTCTCGACTACCTAGCGGACCTCCATGTGAACGGATTCTCTCGTGTGTATCTTCATGATAGAAAGTCTTAGAAGAAGAAAGATAGGAGCAGAGACAAGAAAAGTTCTGCGTGGGGCATCTCCTTTCTAGTGAAATAGCCACTCGCGAGGAAAGAGGAGAAGAAGGAGAAGAGGAAGAAGAAGAGAAAGACTTTACGGAGTTATTCTTGAGAGGTTGAGAAGTAGGGGCGACAGGAGAGAAAGAAGAAGAAGAAGGAAAGAAGAGAGATGAAGACGAGGTGGATCGGGCTATAAAAGAAGAAGATCTTCTTTGATAGGTTAGATTCCTGAGGAGAACAAAAGAGGAAGAAGAAGAAAAAGAAGAAAGAAGAGAAGAGGGGAGTTGCGAGGAGAGAAGACGAGGCAGGATGAAGGGTGTTCGATTCTTCGTTGCGCTCGAGAGTGTGAAAGAAGATCTTGAAAATAAGAATGGAGAAGAAAAAGAAGAAAGAGAAGGAGAGAGAAAGAGTGGGAGAAGAGAAGAAGAAGAAGAAGACGAAAAGAGAGGAGTTGAAGATGCTTGTAGGTGTTTAGTCGATGATATCTTCATTCTCCCCATGATGAGAGGTGACGTGGCAATAGGGTCTGTAGAGGAAGAAAAAGAGACTTACGCCTGACGCCCTAGGGAAGAGCAAGATCTTCATTCCTTTCACGGAGATTCTTTACCAAGATAGACACATTAACAAAGAGAAAAAAGAAGAAAAAAGAGAGAAAGAAAGGAAGAGACAACGAAGAAGAAGAAGAAGAGCTATGAGAAGCGGCAAAATCTATCTCTTTTCTATCATCTCCATTCGATCCTGTTCTAACTCGAGAAGAAGAAGAAGATCATTAGGTTCTCGCTTAAACAGCACCCTCCTCTCAAATCTATTTCTTTCTCTTTCTTGCTTTCTCTTCGCTTTCTTTCTGGTGCGATATAAAGCTTTAGATTTCTCGGGGAGTCTTTCTTCTTCTCTCTTGTCTACGAAAAGACGAACACCTCTCTTCTCTCTCTAAGTGTCAGTAAAAGAAATAGCAAGGAAAGAAAGAAAGAAAGACGGGATACTCCATCCATCCATCCATTCATTCATTCATTCACATCTCGCGCTCTTCTTTCTTTTTCTTTTTCTTTCTTCACGACTTCCCCGCGACCTTTTTCTTCTTACGACCAAACAGGCGATTCTCCGATTCTTTTCCTTCGATGCTCTCCGCACTCGAGTCTTGTGCTTCTTCACGGAGACGCAAAAAGAAAGAAAAGAAGAAGAGGTCTCTCTCTCCCCCGTCTCAGCACACAGCATGCAGTCAAAAAGAGAAAAGAACAAAAAGACGTCCACGCCAATCCATCGACCCATCCGTCGAGTTAGCTAGCCAAGCAGCCCTCTCCAGAGTGTGTCCAAGATACAAGGATTGGAGATAGATTCCAAATCGCGTAAACATAAATGGAAAATAGATTAAAGATAAATAGATACATAGATTAAGGGGATAGATAGATAGATTTCGGTGTGAAGAGGTGTGTGTGTCTGTGAAGGGCTTGAGAATTGAGAAGGTCTAAGGCCTCCTGGCTAGAATTGTAAGAGACCTCTTCCATAAAAGAGAAGAAGAAGAAGTAGCTCGGAATAGAACTAGGAGCAAGAAGGTTATCTAGTAAGCACGAATCTCCTCTTGATCTTGTTTCGTTAACTAGTCACTTGAATCGACGTGTTGCTCCTTTTGCATCGATTTTCTTTCTTGTGGTTCTGTCTCGACCTTCATCGATTCTCTCGTATAGAGGTGATTTGCTCCTTTCTTCGTTCTTCCTCTTCGGTATTTCTCTTGGGAAGAAGCTAGGTAGAAAAGTTCAATCTTTCACTGGCATTTCTTTCTTTCGGGCTCTCTCTGCTTCTCTTTACCTCTGTTTTGAAGATCTCTTCAAACCCACAGCACTTGCCTCCCTAGATCTTTAGGGTGAAGAAAAGAGAATGGAAGGACGCTTTTCATTCAAAATAGGTAGATAAGCAAATAGATAGAGAGACAGAAAGACTTTTAGTAGCGAGGAGATCTTTAGTCTAAGGTTACGAGAGATTTCTGCCTTACAGGGGTGTCTGGGGCTTCTTGAATGATCCTCTCTCTCTCTATCAGAAGGGGGAAGGAAAAGGAGAGACCGGCTAGACAAGAATAGATACATCAAACCACACATCTACATACATATACAGTGATAAATGGATATACATACATCTCTCTTACTTTCTCTCTATCTATCCATCTATAGATGAGATTTATGAAGAGATATCTATCTATCTGTAGATACGAAATACATAAAGAGCTATCTGTCTATCCTTATATGTATCTACATTCTATATCTTTGTAGAGTTCTGCATGTAGATGTCTCCATATGTTTTGACTGCTCGGGTCGTTAGGTATGCAAAATGAAAGAGAGAGAGAGAGAGAGAGAGAAGAAGTCAAATCCACAGCAACGATAGCACGAGGAGGAAAAGGAGAAAGACGAGAATGAGAATGAGGAGGAGGAATTCCTTGCGAAGCAGCAACAAGAGAAAGAAGAAGAATAGAGAGAGGACTTGACGTATGTCTAAAGGTGCTACATAGCCGGGCTCTATAAAGATACTGTCGTTATGCCATCCATCTATCAATCGATGCTTTGTGTGTTCTCTCCTCTTCAAAATAATGAAAAGAAGAAGATAGCTTTTTGTGCAGATCGATCATCTCCATGGAAGTGCTTCTCTACCTTGTAACGTCTAGCTAGGGAGGGCCTTAAAGAACGACTGGGGGAGAGGACAAGGAGTCTTTGTATAGATGGCTGAGTAGGTGTACAGAGAGAGAGAAAAAGAAAGATTCTCATGTTGCTTAAGAGAAGAAATAGATCTTCTTCTCTCTTTATTCTTCATTCGCTTGCAGATCTTGAAGAGAGAGAGAGAGAGAAAGAGAACAGAAGGAAAGATGAGATAGAAGACGTTGGTATTCAAGAAAGGAAGCTAGATTGCTCTGGGAATCTAGACAGTCTAAAAAGGAAAGAGAAAGAACAGAAGAATCGAGAGAAACCTGTTGCAAAAAGTAACGAAAAGTCTGGGGTGTATAGACAGACAGACAAACGGCGAGACAGACAGGAGAAGGCGATTTCTCTCCCATCTTCATTCAGAGAACATATCAGTCTTTTCTATCAGAGAAAATCCTTTCTTCTTCTTGCTTTCCTGTGATCTTATTTCATATCTATCCGAAGGCTTCAAAGAAGCTTGACGGGAAAGTAAAAGAAACAGGTAAAAAGAGCAGAAGACTTCCACGAAAGAAAGAAAGAAAGAAAGAAGGAAAGCATTCATTCCCTCCTCTTCATCTAGTGGTGCCGTGGTAATGAAGAAAAAGAAAAGAAGAAAGAAGAAGAATGGAGAAGAAGAAGAAAAGAAAAAGAAGAAGAAAGAGAAGAAGAAGAGCCGTGAGATGTCTGTCTTTCTGTCTCTTCGGATGAGTGAGAGTGAAAGAGAGAGAGTGTATGCTTTGAGACTCTTTTCTTCGTTCTTTCTTTTCTTTTTTCTTTACTTCTTTTTGCCTCCTTTCTTTGTCCTTCCTTTCTTCTGTCGACTCTGTAGAATCTTCCGATCTTCATAAGCCTAAAAGAAGAGAAACAAGAAGAAGAGAATCTTATCACTTGTCAAGGGGGAGGGGTATGTATCCTTGAAAGAGAGGAGATGACTGTCAACCTCCTCAGCCCATTCAAAGACTCTCTGTGTGCTTCTGATCTACATAGAAGCATGAAGAAATACATGTAGATTGAACGGAAATCTCTCCTGCTTCCTATCTCTCTCCTTCTCTATAGATAGATAAATAGATTAAAGATAGATAGATGTAGGTGTGTAGCGTCTATCTCCTGTGCTTCTTATCCATATACAGGTAGATAGAGAGATAGATATAGATATAGCGTGTATACAAATACCACTCTCTCTACGTTAGCTTAGGGAGGTCGGGTATTTCAAAAGCTTGTCAGGCATCTACATGAAATTCTTTACATCTCTTTCTCTCCCTCCTACCTAGTCAACAAGGAGAACAAAGAGCTGCGCCTACATATCCGTATATACACATAGATATTTTGTAGATGGATAGATCAAGAGGGGGAGGAAAGATAAAGAGATGAAGATTTTGAAAGAAGGTAGGAGAGAGAGAGATAGAGAGATGGGTGAGAGGGGAGGCGAGAGAGATAAGAAAGAAAAGAATGAGAGATGGATGAAACGTCTCCTCTTTCTCCTTTTCTTCGTTACCTTTTGAAGAGAGAGGACGGCTTCTACGTGATTCTCCTCCTCTTTCTCTGCGCTTAATACCCACTCCTCCATTCTTGTCTATACACATACACACATACACAAATATATACAGACACATAGAAACATACACATATGAAGCTATGTAAACCTATATATATATATTTTGCAATGCTTGGGTCTCTTGGAGCATAGTATGAGAGAGAGAGAGAAGGGTTAGATGATTCATGAAGAGAGGAGAAGACTGAAGAAAACGAAGAGGATCATAGTAATCTGACCTTCTCTCTTGCAAGTCTTCTTCTCTCTGATCCTTCTATCATAACCCTAGAAATACAAGAGAAAGAAGAGAAAGCAGGGACAAAAGAAAAGAAATGTAAAGGCAATCTTCATCCTCCTCTCGAGTCTCCAATCTTCTTCTTCTTCAGTAAGGCAAGTCGATCCACAAAAAAGAAAACATACACACCACGCCGATACACCTACCCACCTATCTATCTATCTTTAATCTATCTATCTATCTATCTTTAATCTATCTATCTATCTATCTCCTTATTCATCTTACATGTCTCGATCTCGAAGAATTAGAGAAGCCTACACTTCGCTTCTTCATTTCTGGATATCTCTCGAGGTCCGCTCAAATCTTTCTTTCTCTCTCTCTCTTTCTCTTTGTCTCCCTTTTTCGTCCTTTCTTTCTTTTTCTTTCTTTCTTTCTTTTGCTTTGGAGTCGTTAGCTATCGTGTCGAGGTGATTGAAGTGAGAGCCCTCGAGTAGTGACGGGGGAGTGTCTTATTTCTTTACCTCTTTGATGCGAGGTGCATGAGATAGACTTTTACCGACTCTTCTTCGTGTTTCATTTGCAGTCTTTCTCTCTTCTCGTGCTTCTTCACCTCCACGAAGGCCTCGTAATTGCGATCGATCAAACTCTGGATCTCTCGGAGCTGCTCCATTGCTAAAGAATGAAAAGAAAAGAAAAGAAAAGGAGAAAGACAAGACAAGAAGAAAAGACTTCCTGTCTCTCTTCTTCAAAAAGGAAAGAAACAAGAAGTAGAAGAAGAAAGAGGAGGCGTATGAATATCGTGGAGGTGGCTCTCTCACATTCTTCTTCTTCTTCCAATTTTGATAAGGACGGTGGTAATGAGACTATCTACCTCTTCTCATGTAGATCTAGACATCTATATACATAGATATATATCCACACATATACAGGTACATGCATAGATATGCAGATCTCTCTCTCTTCATTCTCAATAGATACAGGCTGCTGAAGAAAGAAGTGTCTATCTTTACACAGACCCACATATGCATGCAAAGATACATAAAGACATAGGTGGGACTTGTCTGTCTCTGTAAGCCACAGCAAATCTAAATAGATAGACGCAGCGGGTAAAGCGTCATCGAAATACGTACGCAGGTTAAGTCGTACCTATCTAGCTACAGACAGAGTGATAGATACACATCCGCATTACTCTTTTACACGAAAGCATACACATACACTTACATACCAATTTTCATTGATAGATAGTGAATCTATACATCTATACATCTTTGCTCTATCTATCTATATCTGCATATGATTTATGTCTCATATATATAGATGTATACCGGTAGATGTCTATATAGGTGTATAGGCCTATATGTATACGAGGAGAGTGGACCCTCCTGTAGAGACTTGGGCTTCTATCCATAGATCTGTTTAGTTCACTTCGAAACTTTTCTCTCCCCTCCCCTTTCGAATGCGTGGGGAAAGCGATGAGCAGAAACGTAACGACCCATATGACACATAAAAGAAAGAGAAGATAAAGATGAAGAAGAAGAAGGAAAAAGAGGAGGTGTCTCTTTTTCGAGAACGGAGAAGCATATCGAGTAGGATGGAAGGCGTAGCTTCCCAGGAATCATGCAGGGAGTGAAGAAAGAGTAGAAGAAAGCAAAAAGAAGAAGAAGAAATACACAGCCATATTGTGCCGAATGAAAGACAGAAGAAGAGAAAGAGAGAGCAAGAAGGAAAGAGAGAGAAGGGAGAAGGCAAAAAAGGAGAAAGATAAATAAAAAGAAGGAATAAAGAAGATGAGCTGAAAGAAGAGACCCAAAGCAACTGCTTTCTTTCTTTCTTTGTGTCTTTCTTTCTTTCTTATTCTTTTGATCATGGTTTGTGTGTTTTGTGGGTGTTCTTTTCCTACTTAAGTCATTGAAGGAGACATCTAACTGGATGAGGGTTCGATTCCAGGCTAAAGCGTCAAGAAGAGCGTCTCCTCCTTCCTGAAAAGAAAGAAAAAGAAAGAAAGGAAGAAAGAAAGAAGCCATGAATGAACGAGAAAGAAAGAAAGAAAGCGTGACGTAGATGGGGGAGATGTACTGAGACCACATGCTGAAAGGACGGAGAGAAGTGACGGGAAAGAGAGAGAAACTCAGATATACCAAATAAGAGTAGACGGAAAAGAAGAGAAAGAAGAAGAATAGACAGAGAGGAAGAAGAGAGAGGGACGGTCTCTAGGCTGTAAGGTAGATAATGTAGGGAATGCCAAGGCTTTACGGGTAGGGATGTGGAGATAGAAAAGAATCCTGACAGAAAGCATGAAGAAACAAGATAAGAAGAGAAGAAAAGAAAGAAAGTCATCTTAACCACACACACACACTCTCTCTCTTTCTTTCTTTCTTTCATATCTCTTTCTTTCTTATCTCTTTCTTTCTTTCTTATCTCATGTTGTGTGTATGATGGGTGGGTAGATCGATGGATCGATGGATGGATCGAGTCTGGTCGTCATCGATACATACATCATCGATTTGGTTGTTCCTGAGATTTAGAGACCGCAGGCCCTTGTTAACTTTCAAGCCTCTGGAGAGCTCCACAATTCCACTCTGCTCGTCTCCTCGGCATGTAAAGCTGCAACTCTCCACATTCAAAGACCGCAACGTATCATTCACCTGCACATACACAATGCATGAATGAATGAATGGAAAGAGAAGAGAAAGAGAGAAGGAAGACACAAGAGAGAAGAAAAAGACAAGAGAGAAGAGAGCGAATTGAGTGCACTTGCTGTTAGGATCCTAAACTCTCCTTGAGGAAAACAGGAGGAAGAAGAAGAAAAGAAGAAGAAGAAGATTTTCTTTCTTCTTCCGAAGTCACTCCACAGAATAGAAAAAGGGGATCTAACGACAAGAAGAAGAAAGACGCAAGAAGAAGAAGATAGCAACTCCTTTGTGCGATGGAAGGTCTAAAGCAGCCTTACGATAGTTTCTATGTTGAATAGAAGGAGAGAGAGAGAGGACATTCCTGGATCTTCATATTCATACATGTCTCTGGATGGGAGACTACAAGAGATCTGTAGACAAACGAGTTCTGGATCTTAAAAGACAGAAGACTGACAAGAATAATGGCGGAGAAAAAGGAAAGACTTGTGTCTCTGTACAGTAGCACGCCAGAAAGTGATCTCTGGCTCACCCGTCTCTACTGAACCCTCGGAGAGAGGGAGAAAGAGAACGACAAAGAAAGACAAACTCTAGAAAGATTTAGAGATATACATGTGGGGATACATCTAACCATGGGTATGTATGCTTACACATTGGTCTCCATACATATGTGTACATCTATATACATATATATATATATACATCTCTGTATCTCTGTATGTCTATTTATACATGTATGTATATATATGAGATGTGTCTATATGTATGTTTGGATGTGTGTCGTGTGTAGAGTTGATGGGGGAAGGTAAGCAGGCTGCTTGTTCTCTCTTCTCTCTCTCCTAGGCTCTTTTCTTGCAATTCGAACGGATAGAAGTCACCGAGTTTTCTTTCTTTTCTCTTTCCTTCTCCCCCATTCTTTTCTTTTCTATCGTGTAGACGACTCCTCATTTAAGGCGTACCGCAACGGTTCTAAACAGAAATCTCCATCTATATACTCACACCCCCTATCTACAGTCATGTGAATGCATACATAAAATACTTATATACCATATATCTAACTACATATATATATATATATATATAGCCAGATCCCTAGACACATGTCTATCTGAAGAGATGTATATGTCTGTATATGTCTATCTATGTATGTATGAACGCATGCATGCATACAGATAGATATGTCGACATGTATGTGTATGATGGTTTGCTTACCTCTAGAGCTTTCCTGAAGGCTTTAGCAGAATTAAGACCGAAGTGATTCCCTTCAAGATCAAGCTGAGATAGAACCTTATTCGTCTTCAAGAGCAAGGCTATACAAGGGCCATCCTCCTCTGTTAGACCTGCGCGACTTAGATCTAGAGAGAACAGAGGGAGAAAGAAGAGAAGGAAAATGATAAAGAGACTGAAAAGAAATAGGTAGATAGATTCAAGAGAGATAGATAGATAGATAGATTTGTCTGTCTATGTCTTTCTTTCTTAGAAGCCCTCTATTCCCTCTGTCTTTTCTCGCTCTCCCATAAGTCTCTCTAGAGATGTAAGGAACGTTTTGCTCTTTTCTTCTTTCTATCACTTTCTTCTCTTTCCGTCTTTCATCTTTCTTTCTTGCACTTTGTGTCTTTCTCTCTCTCCTTCTTTTCTTTCTCTCTTTCTTTTCAATTTCTCGGGTTAGTCATACCTAGGGAGAGAATGCTTGAGTTAGAGCATAGAGCATCGCGTACGATCACGCGGATTTGGACTTGTGTGAATCCTGTTAAGGATAGATCCGCAGGTGTCTCATTCTCCAGACACGTGCGTAGGAATTGAGATAAATTGTCGTCTTCTCTGTTCCTCATTTCTTCTTCAAGTCTTCGCTTCTCTTCGATGTCTCTTTGCTTCTTCTTCTGTTGCTTGAGCTTTCTCAACTCTTCTTCTCTCTTCAATCTCTC
>NW_027155328.1:357-2830 GCF_002600585.1 Cystoisospora suis | reverse complement strand
GATAGATAGATAAAAGATAGATATACAGTCACACCTCGAGCTAGTGTCAAGTAGTCTATTCAGATATGCATGCACAGGCATATCTATCTACCTATCTATCTTTAATCTCTCTCTCTCTCTATCTATCTATCTTTAATCTATCTATCTATCTATCATTGATCTCTCTATCTCTCTATCTTTAATCTATCTATCTTTCTATGTCTACGTCTCGAGAGAGAAGAGAGGAGCGTCTCCTTTTGTAAATCTTTCTTTCTTCTGCATTTTCTTTCTTGGTTTGTGCTATTTGCTCCTTCTCTCTTTTCTCTCTCGGAATTTCACCTCAATGTCTCACACAGTATATCGAGAATACCTACATATATATATATATATATATATGTATATGCAGGTATTCTTTCGCTTTGTATAGGAAGTGATGTACGTCGTTAGCTGTCATGCTTCTTCCGCTTTTTTCTCGCACTTCATCCCTATTCCCCCTTCGGTAGGTGGCGCATCTTCATACATGTCTCCTGTCTCTTTCTTTCTTTCCTTCTTTTCCGTCTCTATCTCAAGGCACCCCCTCTCCCTATACGAAGATCCATATACTGATGTATATATATGTATGTATGTATATATATATATATATGTAACTACGCCATAGGTGTGTGTAGGTGATGCATGCCTAGAGATGTCTAGGATTCTTCGTTCCATTTTGAGAACGGAAGTGGGAAAGATGATGAGACTATTTATAGACATTTCTGTCTCTAGAATGAAGAAGATCCCTCACTACAACAAGGGCCTCCTCCTCCCCTACTGTCAGCAGCAGGAGGAATACGAGAGATTTATGAAGGAAAGACGCCGCGGTAGACAGAGAAGTGATCTTAGAGATGACATGGAGAGAAGAAAAGAAGAGAGAAGCGTTAGATTCTATTGATCTTCTTTTATCTACTTCTATCTACCTGTGTATCTGCCCTGTTTAGTAGATATGTGTATGTCTTTTGGAACTATCTTTCGATCGTGAGCCTTCCCCTATCTAGGGATGTTGTGTGTTGCATTAAGAGAGTGCTTATCTTTCTCATCCTTCTCTTTCTTTCTTCTTTTTCTTTCTTTCTTTCTCTTCTCTCCTCGCTCTTGTTTCTCATGTCTCCAGGAGAGAAAGATAATACAACTGTCTTATGCTTATCTCAAGCAAAGAAGAAGGTGCGTGCCTACAGGATGTCTTTCTTATGACGTTTCAATCACGGCTATTCTCTTGGAGACTTCCCTCTCTTTCTTTTCATCTAAGAAAGACCAGAAGAAGAGATCGAAACAAGATCATCTTTCTTTCTCTTTCTTTCTTTCTTTCTTTCTCTCTGTATGGATGGGTGTCCTTGCGACATTCTTTCAGATAAGGAGCAAAACAAGAGAATTCTTGCGTTCCTCGCCCTTCCGTCCTTCTTTCTCTCTAAAGTCTGGTCGTTGCCATGAGATCTTTCTCTCTTGCCTTGTCAGTCCTTACTTCATACAGGATGATAAGGTCTATCTATCTACTTCTTCTTCTTCTACGAGGATTGTATCCTTTTACACTGACTGTCTTCTTTTTGATTTCTCTCCTTTTTCATTAGACATCGAGCAATCTCAGAGGGGGAGACAAGAGAGAAATAGAACAGGTGTATCGAGTCTATCCTTTCTTAACCCGTCTTTGGAGAAGGTCTGTCTGTCTGTCTGTCTTTCTTTCTCACGACTTCTTTCCGTGTTAGGGTAGAAGCAGTGAGTTGCCCTTCTTTTCATCTTTTCGTGTTTCTTCCCCGTTTTCTACGTCTCGAAAAGATTCAGAATGTTCGGTTTTATCTCTAGCTATCTCCATCGGCATATGGAGATAGATGTCTACAGAGAGAGAGAAAGTGAAAGAGGCCCGTCGAGAGAAGGAGAGAGTGAGTAGTGTACATACACCCGGCGAACAGAGAGAAGAGAGGAGGAAATGGAGAAAGAAGAGATTCGAATAAAGATGGATGAGATCTACATGCAAACAGTCCACTCTTTCTCATTCTGTGCTTCCTCTTCTATTCTCTTGTTTCCCTAAGACTTCTTTTGCTCTTGTTCTCTCCATTCTTACTTCTTCTTCTTGTGGCTTTCACTCTTAGACTTCTTTTCGCTCTTTCTCTTGTTTTTCTTCTCCCCTTTCTTTCTTTCTTTCTCACCTGTTCAAGGCGTTTGGCGATGAGAAGTTTCATTTCAGCTGTCTGGGGAAAGATTTCCACGACGTGCTTCAAAACGATTCCTGTGAGTTCATTATCTGTTCCTTTCAAAGGAATGTCGAGGTATGGAGAGGAAGGAGAAGCCGACGAAGTGACTAAAGCACTTGAACCCCCAGGAAAAGAAGATGAAGAGGAAGAAGAAGAAGAATCGCCTGGTAATTGACCTCCTACTCCTCCTCCTTGAGGAAGAGGTAGGAGGCCTAGTGATCGATCATCCATCTTGAAGACAGGAAAGGGAAAGAAAGAAAGAGATCTACAGA
>NW_027155328.1:0-213 GCF_002600585.1 Cystoisospora suis | reverse complement strand
AGAGAAAGTGGAAAGAGGAATCTTTCATCTCTCTGCGGATGAATATCTTCTGTTTCTTTCCGTAGGTATCTTAGATAGTCAGAGATCTTCCTTTCTTCAATGATCCAAAATAGACCGAAGCGGTACAGCGAACGTCTTAGGAGAGCTTCTCTCTCCTTCTCTCTATTCTACAGAGACAGACGAGAGGTTGAGTAGGAAAGCCACTTCTCTCTT
>NW_027155327.1:7831-34932 GCF_002600585.1 Cystoisospora suis | reverse complement strand
GAGGGCTTCTGAGAGCCCTGAGCTTGGCTCCGCGAGCCTTGCTTCGAAACCGGAGCCGTCTCCTTGGCACGCCCTGCATCATCTGCAACAACCTCTACTGCCACCCCTGAATCTGCAACACCATCTTGTGGCAGTCCGGAATGCGGATCTGCATCACGTGTTACTGTTTCCGATCCTCCGAAGTCTGGTTCCGCTCCGGCTGCGTCTGTGACATCTGACTTCGCCAGGACCAGAAGCAAGGAGAAAAATAGAAGCAAACCTCTCATGCTGCCTTACGAAATGGGGGAGCTCAACAAAGTGAAGCCGACCCTGATGTTGGTTCCGGAAGCGCCTCAATGTGCTCTGAACACGTTCGCGGACACGGACGTGTAAGAAGACATGGACAGTGACGAACCAAGTAACGCTGACTCGCCAGCGACGCCTGCTGCCTTGGGGGGGCTGGGAGGAGCGATACTCAGATGGGCGTCTCCGGGCTGTCCTGACAATGAGACGCGACAAAGAACTACATGGAATGACGAGCCGGAAGCGAACAGACATGCGGCGGTGTCCTGTCTGCTTCGCACGGCACCACAGACAGCCAATGATACATGGCGCAGCTGTCCTGTGTCCAGTCCAGACCTGAGTCCACGACACCCGTACGGTAGGACGGAATCGTTCACTCTCTTCGATCCGAGCAACTTGAGGGGGCTGCTCACAAACACTCGGCAGGATATACGGGGTGCGCGCGTTCCGAGCGCTTCTCCCAATCGCGAGCAGAGCTTCAGCTGGGTTGTCGGATTTGTTTCGCGCCGTCTTGCAGTGGCTTCCGTCACCGGCCCGACCGTGCCACGACAGCGCGACACGTGCTTAGGCCGAAGATCCTGCCTCTCCGGTCGGCGACCACGACTACCGTTGACAACGCCGCCATAGTTCTACGGATAATCGAGGGCGCTGCTACGTGCACTGAACCTGTCCGTGAACGTTGCCGATACACATCACTGTAGTGCGTCCGAACAGTGAGCGGTTCCCCTCGCCGTGACGGCCGGTCCACGAGCGCGCAAGTCACGCAGGGCCCAACACCGGGGCGGTACCGAGATCGACACCGTCGTCTGCCCGTTCGCTGAACCTTTCTAACGCTAACGGAGTGAGAGGCTCAAGTAATCCGTGTGGCTGGTACCTTCTTGGCTCCGTCGTCCGCTCTGGCCATGGAGCCAACCTGTGGTTCCGGAGAAAATCCAAAGCCTAGCACCCCTTCGTTGGAACAACGCAACCTCCCCGCGAGTGACTTGACTGCGGATGTGCGGTGAGCGGCACGCGGCCCCTCCCGGAGAAGAGAATGCGTTACCGAGCTTGGAGTGCTGCCGCTGCTCGTAACCAAAAACATCCTGACTGAAGTGCACCCCTACCAGTCGCCATGCGGCGAACTGCCGAGCACAGAAACCCAGTTGGACCGAACACGGACCAAAGTCAAGTTTCCAGACCGCTCCGGTGATGAAGCCTGAGAGCCACAAGTCCAGGGGACGAGACGACTGGCAGCGTTCGCTAGCACGTGCAAACCCGAATACTGAACAGGCATGCACACAGCTCAACAAACCACCACACCGTGGCACCGGTCGACTAGGAAACACGAACGCGTTTTCAGCCTGTTTGGAACGCCAAGCCCCTGCGACTGGATACCGCTACAACCGAACAGTATTTAATGACTTCCAAATGCGAGAACGTCCCTCAGCCTGTCCGCTAACCAGCGCCTACTAGGACCGAAAAGCATAGTCTCCTCTACATCAAGAGGACGCTGACGTGAAAGCACGAGACGTCGATAGGCCAGCGCCGCAAAACCTAGAGTAAGAACTACCGCTGCAAGAATCACCGCAGGACTCGAGAGCGCTCGTCGCAGCGTAAAGGGCTTTGGAGAGCTCGTAGCTCGGCTTCGCGAGCCATTCTTCACAACCGGCGCCAGCTCAGCATGTCCTGCATTGTTTGCGACGTCCTCTACTGCCACCCCTGAATCTGCAGCACCCATTTTTCTGGAAGGCGGATCTGCATGCGTTACTGCGTCCGACCCTCCGAAGCCCGGTTCCGCTCCGGCTGCGCCAGTAAGATCTGACTTGCCAAGAACCAGAAGCAAAGAGAAGAAAAATAGCAAGACCCTCATACTGTGCCAGGCAAAATGTGAAAGCTCCACAAGGTAAGAGAACGACCGTGACGTTAGTTCGGAACGCCTCGATCCGACCCCCCGTTGGCGGACAAGAGAGGCAAGACGGCAATAGAGAGACAGCCCCCCCAAGTTTCTGGAAGACAGTGACACCTGCTGTTTGCGGAAGATGCATGAGAGAAGAAATATATCTAACTACTGTCCTGACAAGATGTAACGGAAGACCTCGTAAAGGTGAGGGGTCGGTGGCGGCGGAAGCGAGGGCGGGGCGTCCGCTCGGTCCGACGGCAACCGGCGAAGGCCGGCGGCGCCGGGGCCAACGGTGTCCTGCGCCCAGTCCCGACCGGCGCACTCAGGGGGACGCATGCCACAATAATGGCTCCGTGTTTAGCCCCTCTTCCTTTCGAACACCGGGAGGGGCAGTCGCGGCAATACCTGTTACACAAGTACAAAAGAACCACACGTAGGTTGGCCGCGGGCCTAACATGCGCACACCGAATCTGGCGTTTCAGACCAGACCCCTTGCCGAAGCTTTATCGCTCCGCATGTACAGTCGCCCGTAAGACCCGCTCAATCGTGCCACGACAGCGGTTCCTGCAAGCTGCTTAGGCCGAAGATTTTCCATCTTCGAGCGGCGTCACGGTTACCCTCGGCAATGCCGCCAGAATCCGAGATTGTTTTAAGATGCAGGGGTGGAAGGCTAACACATACCCGCGCTCACACTCTGCCGGGGGATGTTGATCGGACCCTATACCTCTCCCGGTGCCGCTCTTGGTGGTGGTCCCGCATTGTTGCGGAACTCGCCAGCAATCCACATTTGCGGGAAATGACACTCGCGCACGAGAAGCATGAAGACATGCTACTACCAAACATAGAGGCTAGCCTGCGAAAGGCAGACGCTGTCTCTGTCTCGTGGCGGGCCGCCACAGAGGTGCTGGGTTTCACTCCTATGTAAAATTCCGTGCTGTAGTCCGGAGAACTGAAGTGGCTATCTGGCACTACCCTCGCCCTTCTTTTGCACTGAACAGCCAAAGCCGGACGAAACGCACTAGCGAAAGACACCGACGGTTAGAATGCTCGCGGCTTTGTACGTTCCCAGGACACTCCTGACCATGAGTTTGCTTTGTGACGCCCGAAGCTTTGTGCATCGGAAACCGCCTGTACGGAGACCGCCATAGCAATTGGCGGCACTCGCGATCCTTGACGGGGTGCCACCAGTTGTGATACGGGCCGGACAGACTGCCCATCTGGGTCTGTGTTCCGGCACGGGTACTAAGTTACTGACCTACCCACTGTGCTCCATACTGCAGAAACGGCCAACTCTGTGTAGATGCGAACGAGCGTCAAAACAACGAACAGCACGTCCAGTAACGCTGCAGTCTCGGAATGGGTCTTTAGGTAAAGAGTACGGAACTTCCTTTCCGATCAGGTCTGCGCAGGGAAGACGGATCCGCAGGTGCACTTCTGACTGGGTGATAGAGGACGCATCCGGCCTTGTCTGCCCAGCTGTAAAGAAAACTAGACCTCTCCTCTTTTCTCCAAGGTAAAAACAAATTAAGAAGAGCATGCGGCAACATACTTGTTGTCGGACACATTCGGGAAAACAGCGGAGACAGGGGGATAACTGACTATTTCAAGCGAGAAGTACTTTTGTCGGGATCATTATACTTCATTAAGCTGACCGGTCGCTTGCTACGACGGGCGGTCATGGGCAATAACGTTTGAGATGCATTGCCTTGTTCCAGTGTCGGCCGATCCTGGGAGACCACTTTTTGACCAAGATCAGGTATTCCGTTGCTCTGTACGTGGATCACCGGGATATCCACAGAAGGCGCTTGCTCACTGGTTTGACGAGGAGGAGTAGTTGTATTCTGGCTCGTCTGACGCGCAACCTCCACGTTAGGCTCCCACATAGCCAGGATCGGGGATGAAAGTCCCGAAGCTGGGTCCGGCTTGATGGATTGCAGTTGCCGGTTCTTCTGTACACCCAGATGGGAGGAGCGACGACCGCCACTACTGTCTGACCCACCGGCACGGAACGTGGCACGCGCTGAGGCTCCCTCGCCTTCACTTTCATCCGACGAGTCAGACGGCGGCTGTGGCGGGTGCTGCCGAAAGCTGCTCATTGGAGTCTCGTCGTCCTGAAAAAGCTTGTTCCTAATTTTGACAACAAGCTCGGGAAAAAAGTCCAGAAGATCAGAATCCGCGTCATTTAACGAATCTGAAGAACCGCTCCGACGTCCTTGATTTGGTCCAGCTTTTGGTTGCGGCACCAAATTCTGTATTGACAAAGCGACTGGCCTGTGTGACAAACGAGAAGTACAGCGCATCAGAGGCGCCCTTCTTCAAAAAGTGGGCAAGTCGCTTTCGTCTTACAACGAAGTTCGCAATAATCACACTATGACAGTGCGGTTGCAGCTGCAGCGCCGTACTTCAGGCAGCAAAGCGATATTGGCAGCTGTCAGGAGGAACCCCGAGCCTCACAGGTCACCCGCGACTGCAACATAATTGAGAATGCCATCTCCCGGGAAGGAGACAGGCACTTCCCAGGTAGTCGCAAGACTATTCCAAATCTGCTGCGTCTGCTTGCGCTGCCACAAAGTTCGATATGAGTGGGGCCACGCAAGCCCGGACACGGTTCCTGGCTTCATTGAACAACTTCCCAGGTCTACGCGTCAGCACCCTCTTCAGCGTGGAAAGGAGAAAGCACGTGAACCTTTGAGCTCAGCGGTGC
Organism: Cystoisospora suis; assembly: GCF_002600585.1. Lineage (NCBI taxonomy): Eukaryota > Apicomplexa > Conoidasida > Eucoccidiorida > Sarcocystidae > Cystoisospora > Cystoisospora suis. The sequence goes on along the minus strand of NW_027155327.1, from coordinate 30,067 downwards.
TCCGGATCCGAAGTTGATTCCAGACAACTTCTATTCGCATAACAGCAGTGCTGCCCAGCCTACCTGTACATATCCACCGGCCTGTGAGTTTTCCGAGCCGACCGGACTGAGAGAGACCTCTCAGTCGGAGCCGACAAGCTGTCGACCTTCGCCTCGAATGACTGCCACATCCTGTATCACGATCACCAACAAACGCATACCCACAATCATGCTCAGGCAGTCCCGCATGGTATACCATTTACACGCAGCCGGCAACAAGTAATAAGTCTACGTGAACGTCCACACTTTCCTCGCAGTTTAGTACCGACGTTGTGTGAGAGCCGGATGGGCCCCGTCTACTCCTTCAGAGTAAAAACTGAACCAGAGAAGGCCACAGCTGTGATCGTGACAACCGGCAGGCAAACCAGCAGAGACCTTGAATGAATGTTGCCAAAGCCACCAAACGGCCTACAAAAGAAACCTAGTGGAACGCGCCTAATTGAGGAAGTTGGGTGGTCACCGCGTTGAGAAAGAACGGCATCCGATGCCGGCGTAGAACAGTGCGAAAGAGCACCAGAAAGATCGTCTTCACGTGATGTGCCTTGCAGTTCGCGCGTCCCGCGGAGAACCGCTTGCACGTCCCCCATCCGTTCGGAAAGGCTCTCACTGGTTCGCAAATGATGAAAGACGGGGCCGGGCCGACGAGGATGGTCCGAAGCTTCCTCGGCGCATACCCCCGAGCTGCGCTACAAGCTTCACGAGAGTGTAGATATCGTTCCGAGCGTCCTGGAGTACGTCAATCAGCCTGGTTTCCATTTCTTCCTGAAACATCGAAAGACTCCGGTGAAAGTGAAAGTCACTGAAGACGACCGATAATGACAGCTTCCTTGACACCACCCCAGGAGACAGGAAAATGGCTTCAGAAGGTTCGTCTGTGCTACGACGGAGCACATACATACACACGAACGAATTTTCATCTGCTGCTCACCATCTTGTTTGACAGCTAGAAGTCATCCGATGACAAACCGGTTAAGCCCCTGAAAGGTATCCGTACAACCTGCCACGTAGTAGGCGGACAGGAGAACAACATCTGGGGTACGCCTATAGCTGAGACCGCCAAACATACCTTACGCATTGCGAGATTCTCATTGACCTCAAGCATCTGCCGGACCTGCTTCTTCCGCTCGTCGTTCTTTTGCTAAAAAGTAGCACAAACACACACACACCTATGAACCGACTGAGGGAGTAGCGGGACTTCATCACCCCCACCAAAAAACTAGAGGGAGGAGAGCATTGCCGAGTTATTTATCGGCTCGTAGGTGACACGGAACGCCAAGGAACCCGACGAAACGTCGTTGCCACAAACAGCTCAAAAAGTCTTTTCCTTTCTACAAAAGTGCACGGCGAAAAAGCTCGACGGTGGCCGTGAAAACACTGAATCCTCTCAGCCTGCTACCAAAGAGCTTGTCCTGCGGCTTCAAGCCAGGCACTTGCGCATGCCGAAAATAAAAAACGTATGCGGCACCTCGTTCTCTCCCGCGCCAACCCTCAGAATAAGTAGACAGAATGATGTAAAAGAAGAAGCACAGGGCCGGGTACAATCTCACTTGGCGGTAAGTATCCATCCTTTCACTTTTCTTGTGTAAAACGGTCCTTCCTGTAAACTCTTCCATTGTTTGAAGCGCCCACGCACGCAACTCTGACAGGTCGCGGAGAGTGTTAAATGCTAATAAGGATGACAGCGAGTGAAGCTGATTGTCAGGGAAGACCCGCAAGGCTGTGAACCATCAATAGATCATTCACTCACCTGCACGACCTTCCTGAACGCCTCTACCTCTTTTTCTCTGGTGTGCTTGGCAGTAGCCAGCTCCTCGCGAAGCATCGAACACGCCCGCTTGAGACCCGCGATTTCTTCAGCGGCCACACTCAGTCGAGCCTCAACCTTCCGCTGCTCCTCCTGTAGATCGAGCATTGCCTTAACTGCCTCTTCTCTGCTAGTGCGAGCTTCGTCCAAACTCATCTCGACACGGTTTTTCTCCTCCGTCAGACTCTGGATCAACGAAGTCAACTCTCTTTTCTCTGATTTTGAGCTTTCTACCTGTGAAAGCAGGACCTGTGCTTCCTCAGTCAGTACTTCCTGTTTCACTTTAAGAACTTCGAGCTCGGCTTGCACGCCAGCAGCTGTCTCTTTGTTACTATTGTCAAGTGCTTGGGAAGTCTCCTGCAGCGCAGCCAGCTTCGCTTCAGCAGCAGCCCTTTCGGTCTCCCGAGCTTTCTTAGTTTTTTGCAGCTCCGTCTCGAGTTCTGACAGCTGGTGCTCTTTCTCTGTCAGATTCTTCTCTCTTTCCGCCTTCTCTTCAACTAGTTTCACTTTCTCTTCGTTTGCCTTCTCCAGCTGCTTCTGGAGTTCCTCGGCCTCTCTGGATGCAGTAGCCTGAAGGGCCGCGAAGCGCCTGGCCAGTTCTCGATTGTCGTCGGATGTCCCGCGGAGACGCTTTTCAAGTTCTTCCCTTTCCCGCTCTGCTGTCCGCACCTGTTGTTCGAGCTCAGCTAGCCGCGCAGCTTGCAACTCTGTTTCCGCCTTAGCCCCCTGACCAGCAGCAGCGTCTGCAAGCGCTTGATGTAAACTCGCCCTCACATTTGCCAGTTCAGTCTTGATGGCATCGCGATTGCTTGTAGCTGTTGTCAATTCCTGACGCAAATCATCCCGCTCCAACGTCAGCGCCTCGTACGTCTCCTGGGCGTCTCGCAGCTGTTTTTTTAGGTCCTCGATCTCCGCCTTCCAAGCCGTAACGGCTTCCTCTTGTTCCCGTCTGGCGCAGTCTCTTTCCTGTTCAAGTCGATTGTTGATAGCTGCATCTTCCGCCTCTTTGGTGACTAGCTGCCGCTCCTTCTCTTCTAACTGCAGCTTTACTGACTCTAGCTTGCCTTCCAAAGCCTGTTTTTCCCTGACTGCTTCTTCTTGCGCTTTCTGAACCTCTTCGAGCTGAACTCTGTTCACCGACTGCGACCGTGCAGCTTCAGCTTCCTTCTCCAGGGCCTCGTTGCGCGACCTCAGTGCGTCATGGCTCTCCTGTAGCTGGGCGTGGTTTTGCTTCAGTTCCTTCAACTCGTTAGTCAGTTCTCCGAACTGTTTCTCGCACTGACTACGAGAATGGTATCCTACAGGATATTGCTTTCCTTCACCCTTCTCACTCGCCCCGGATATCAGCCTTGCTTCGAAGTCTCCTGTCCGTTCATCTTCTTCGATTGATTTCGCCAAGTCCGGAAGGGACGCCTGCCGGGTGCGTCCCCCCGTGGGACTATCTTGAGGACCCATGCACAGCTCCGATGCAAGAGTTAAAGAAGGCTCAAACGTGTCGTCTCGAGTGCTTCGCGCGGACTCTCCGGAGCCTCTGCGCATCCGCTGATGTTCTCTGCGGCGACTTAACCGCTCGCTGGCAAATCCACTTTGAGGAAGAACCCCTGCCATTCTGTGTCGCATTTTCTGCGCGAGATCTGTTGCCAGCGAGAACGGAGCTGCAGAAGGAGTATATCCCCCCTGAAATAAACTCCAAAGAAAACGAAAGAAAAAACCGTCAGATCACGCAGTCCCTTCGGGAAAGCCACGGGGGGAATTGCCCACAAGACTGTAGAACTCTCGAACTCTTACAAACCTAGATCCAACGCACGACATACTACACTGCACAGTAGTACGCGTATGCGGAGCGACAGAAAGCTGAACAACGAAGGGATGCTGATACAGATGGAGGTACGGAAACACCTGACACGGTTTGCGGTCGCTTAACCTTCCTCACGAGCTCGCGGCATTTAGCAGCAGACAATGTTCGAAAGTGAACCTCCGGATTTATCTCCGCCATCTGCAGTCTACCATCCAAGATCGACAGTGAGATGAGTTGAAGAATGTGTCGACCCCGAATAAGGGTGATGGCAGCAAAACAGTCAGCGAAGGAGATTGACGGGAGGGTAGAAACCATAGAGCCGTCAGAAGTAGAAGACACTCGACGTCTGAAAACAGCTGAAGGTGGAGATACGACCACTTCCAAGCTTTCAGAAAACTTCAGAAGAGCCGCTTTGCCTTATAACCTGTAATGCGTACTGTCTCTAGTTACTCACTTCTGTAGATAAACTACAGGTAGACAAAGGTCCGTATGGCCGGGTGCGGCTCGCGGCCAGGCCAGCTGTGTCTCCACGCTGTAACCGAATAACCTCCTTCAAATCCCTGATCATAGATTCCCTCTCAGCAGTTAAAGTAGTCAGCCGTTTCACCTGAGATACAGAGAGAAAAGGTTAACCCCATACAGCCGGACACCCAACCCGGACAAAAGCTGCGGTCTCAGTCTACCTATTGTGTTTCTATTGAGCAGGCAAGCAGAGCCAAGAGATCCTGAGTGAGTGAGTGAGTGAATGAATGAGTGAGAACTTCGTCGGTCTTTCAAGACAGTCCAAGACGCAGTGTCATTCATTTTCTCCGTAGCCGATTACTAGCCCCGAGGCACATAGAATGAAATAGACAAGTCGCAAGAACGACAAATTCTCACATCGCCCCCCTCCCGAGGTGCACTGCAGGTGTCACCACACAGGAAAAGTGGCTTCATCCTGAAGAGCATGCCGACCCCGAATGTTACTGAGTGAAACAGGAGCAAGAAGGTCCCCCCCAACAGAAGCAGGCCACAGAGCTACACATGTAAGCGTCGAAGATACACATTGGCGCGACGACGAGAGAGCAAAAATGCAAGAATCAATGTTGCAACGGCGGCGGGCACGAAGCTTTTGTGCAGAAACGATGTCGGCTTTGTCAGCAGCTGGTGACCCTGTCGAGCCAGAAGAACGCCGCCCCCGCGTGCTGACAGCCGGACGTCTAGAGAATGCGGAAACATGAGTGGAAAATGCCTATGGAGGACCCTGCGATACAGAGAAACCATGAAAGCGACTGCATTCCTCCACAAGACCACGAAAGGAGTCCGCGGACACGCAACTATTCGAGAGTATATCGAGCTGCCAAATCCTGAGTCTCTGCTAGGACTCTTTCCTACCTCACGCCGCGTGCTGTCCAGGGCCTCCCTGAGCTCTGCAGTTTCGCTTGGCCTGCAAAGAAGCGCAGTGACAAAGACACTTTCTCACAGCCTAGCCACGAGAAGGGCAGAGGCTGATCCTTTCTGTCAATACAGGCGCACATGTAGACGGTCACGGGGACGGCAAAAGAGCTCGAACAAGAACTTCAACCTCGGCGCTCCTCGCTAAACCAACTCGGGTCGACAAGAGAACCAGAAGACGTCTTTGTCAGGCGAAACAAAAGTGGACAGGCAGAGCGGCGGCGGCTGCGTCGCGAGCAGCATACTATACCCGAGGCAGCTCTTGAGTCTCTGAAAGGACTCAGCTCAGCAGAGTGACCCGACGCCTTTCAGCTACAGCACCCAATAACTTCCTTAGGGCCGGGGATACACCTTACGAGAAATGGACGCCATTGAATGACCTACGCTGACGTACGCTGCCCACATCCTCATGGGGTTGTAGACCCACAATACGGTTAACTGGGGCATACAGCGTCGCCATAAAAAAAGAAGATGCTTGTCTTCGAACAACAAGTGAGACATCGATAGTAATCTCAGGAAGAAAGCTGAGCTCACTCACTCGCTATCGGCTCTTGTAGGTCGTCTCCTTTCCAAGGTAGCGAATTTCTGCTCCAACGACATTCTCCCACGATGCTCCTCTTTCAGTCGTTGTTCCGCTACATCAAGCTGAGATCGTAAATGCTGCAAAGAATGAAGGCACAAACATGTTGTCGCTGGTGATCTTCCAGTGACTCGGTGCTTTCTATACGTCCCCGCGACTATCCCCGCTTGACAAATGCAGGCATATGTTGTGTTGATCACAAAACTTTCAGTAAAAGAATCCGTACTAGAAAGAAGTGGACTGATCACCATCTGAGGGGTGATGGAAGCGTTTTTCATTATCACCTTCTTCTTCTTCAGTTTCGTTGAAATAGGGTTTATGTCATTTTCGTATATTCTCTCAATCTCTCGCTTTGCTGTGCTCTTTTGCCGTAATCTGTTCGTTGTGCGCCCTCGGCAATTCCTTAGCCGACTTATCAAAAAATGCTTTCCTTAGCCGTAACCTTTGTATCTCTGCTAGTGAAAATCCACGGGGGGGGGAAAAGAAACAAAACGAGTGGTTTGGCATCATGCAGAAGGAATATAAGCATATACGACGACGGCTGTACAGAGAAATGGCAGTAGGACACAAGAGACGCAACGTCCCCGGAACAGGAGAAACCTGCTGTGAACCCTTCAAGTTGTTTAGATATGAGCTACAGTATTTGTGAGTTCACGCACGATAGTCCCCCGGACGGGAGGTAGGAGCACACTCCCTTCGTAGCAATGAAGATACTACCAAGTCCGAGATTGAAGACAGGACGCGGGTAGCCATGATGGTCCTTGAAAGGCCATCCGTCTCTATAAAAACGTGGTGGGGAGCTGACAGGGAGATGAATACCTGGAGTCGCAAAAAAGAATGCTCTTCCTTACCGCGTTCTCAGTCTTGAGTTTCTCAATATTGTCACTGAGATGCTTGCGACGTTGGGATTCCGAACTTCTGTTGCCGAGGTCTTCTTGCAGCTCGTCTAGCTGCTCGCTCTGACAACCCCCGACACCACATAGAAGAAACAGCTGAAAGGTTACATCTCCCCCTTCCATCTAACGAAGGAATAATCGTCGACAGTATGGGTGTACACTGCCTAAGGATATCTCCCGAGTCACTGAGAAAGAAAGCCATTGGGATTCCCAGGTGACGCCCCCAGGCTTTGAAGAAAGAGCCACGAAAAAAAGGAAACCAGCAATATCACCTCGACTCATGCCACCCTACAGCGGTCTGTACGTGTCTCCCCTCTAACGCAAGGCGCGGTGCATGCAGCACGAATGACGCAAACAAGTCTTCCGCGGCGGTTGTTAGACACTGCAGAGCACACAAATTCCTCATGACGAAAGCAACTACATACGTAGTGAATGCCTCCTATTTGGATGAACCCGAAAACTCACGCCCTTACTTCTTCATGGGCGGCACCAACATTTCCCGTCTTCGCACCCAGTCAAGTGCCTCTGCTCTGCTAACAATAATCGTCAAACCTTTTCTAAAGTGTCCGCAAAGATCCTAGGGGAGCTAGATTTTGAGGTGTCCCTTGTCCCTCTTTACTGGCGACCAGCTTGCACAAAGAACAATGAGCGAACTGGCAGCTCTTGTTGAACGTGCTGATGCTGCTGTTCATCCGGCCTCCGTTTACCAAAGTGTGTCTTTACAACTCTCACTCCACGAGATACAAGAGACACGCTTGCGGATTTGGACATCCGAGGTGGAATTCAGTCACATGCCAACTAGGGCTGGCCTCAGTACAAGGAGGATACTTACTTGCCGCTGTACCAGCGCCTCTGACCGCTTGAGTTTATCTGACAGCACTCTGTTGTTCCGGCGAAGAGCCTCAACCTGGGCATTTCAGAAGCGGGCAAACTTGCGACATACACCAGCATGAGGAAGGCCATGCGTTCTTTCGAGGCGGAGCACATCCCCAATCACAGATATCTAAAACCGGCACTGTGTCTCACCTGAGAACTACTGTTCAAAGACTACGTCACCGAGCGCCCTACCTGTCCACATGCAGATAGCCTGTTGAGGCCTTCGCGACGGCGATGGCAGATGAACAGGGTGATGTGTAAATATACAGGCTCTCACTCGAGAATGCCAGGAAAGGCAGTCCGGACAGCTTACCACACAAGTTCACAAGGACCAACAGTGTATGAACAGCAGCGAGAATCAGAGAAAACGCAAATAGAGTACCAGTATCATCATCATCATCCTCGCTTTCCACCCCCCTTCTACATAAACTCAGCATACAAGTATAGTCGGTGGAGATCCCCCTTCCTAGAGTACAAACCAGAAAGACACCACCAACTCCCTGAAAATTACAAGAAGCACGCACCCACATGGCAGGCCCCTGTCCTAGAATCAATAAGTCACAGTCATGCCCTGTGCCTGTCCGCAAGCTGCTCTGAGAGAGCCTACCCCTTCCCCGTCTGCGGCTGGTTTCCCCAGGTTCTTCTGTCCCCGTGATCCTGGCCCTGAGTTGAATCTCACCTAATTCACCTTGGGGCGAAAGCTGCAACCTACACAGTAAGATCACTCGGTTCATGCACGGGCCAGGAGACAAATGCCACCGCCCAGAAAGCGGCTGTTCAGGGAGACGACGAGACCACTAGCCCCGTGTCCATAATGACCCACCTCGGCCTTTGCCTTCTCGACTGCAGGTAGCAGGTGTTCTGTCAAATACGAGTGAAGATGCTTCACCAGTTTCTCCGTACTTCCACCAGCTCCCTCATCGTCTCCAAGATCCGATAGGGTCGCAGCACCCGAGAGCTCCCCAGCTGGATACAAGATGGCAAAAGCAAAGGTACCTCAGGTCGCAGTGGACCAACGCTAGGATAGAACTGACAGCCCACCTGAGACCAGCAGTCCTAAACCCTCAGACTACCCGGCCCTTATGTCGAGAGAGCGGACAAACGAGGGACAAGACAAGCTCTCCGTCCATCTGGAAGACTAGGCAGCTAAAGCGGTCCGTGCGCTTCCAAGGTGTCCGCATGGTAGTATTAGTGGCCGTGCGTCCCATGTCACATCCACACAACAAAAGTCTCACAGACATGATATGAAAACAAAAACACGTAAAAAGCACCCCTTTAAGAGGTGAGTGGAACGCTTGGGGATGATAGCCGATACGTCTGATGTATCCCTTGGTACCGGGTTAGCGGAGAAAACCGCCGCATACAAACCTAAGACGGCCTCGTCCAAGAAAGGCCGAAAAACCAGAGTGTATATCACGGATAACCATACACAGTCAGATGAGTATATGCACAGTTCACAGAGACAAGTGAGCAACGAGGGAGACCCGGGGAGGCAGAGATCCTCAAGTAGGTGGCACATACTCGCAGCGGACACGCAAAAGGACTACCCTGCAACACTAAACTGACTGGGCCCACTTGTCAGTTGTGTCGTGCCTCTCCGTCTTGTGGATCCGCCCGTGTGACTAACGAGCCTCCTGGATGGCAGTCCGTCCGATGTGTTACCCGCCTCATCCTCCTCCAGATCTTCTTTGCAGTCCTTCGCAACGTTCCATATTTCCTGAAGCATTAACTTGACTAAATTCTCAGTCTTGAGAATATTGCGATGTTGCCCCGTCGGGCTCTCTAGACCACCCTCAGGCCCTCCGTCTTCCATCTTCTCTCTGTGAGGCGAAGAAAACCCACCGCGTTCCCATGGTCTATCCTCTCTTCCACTTAGTCCACTTTCCTCGCCTCTGCCATCACTCTCCGCCTCCGGTGATGTCCCAGACCTGAGAAAGGCACGGTCTCCATCGTCTTTCTCGATCTGCATGTTGGGTTTGTCTCCGCCTTGATCCTCTTTCTGTGCTCGGTCCTCATTTCCCAAGTTAGTTGGACCTTCCCCGGTGTCTGTACCTGCCGTTGGCGCGCCTCTTGCAGTTTCCGAGCGGGGCTTCTGCCCAGTCATCTCGCCCAAGAGGCGAGCGTCCCAGGGAATTACGTGGAACGGCGACGCGAAGGTCAACGAGAGAGACAGCGGTTCCGCGACGGGAGACGGGCTCATAGTGAGCGCAGGGAAGAAAACGAAGAAAGCAGCAGCAGCACCACGAAGAGACCCCAGATGAAACAGCAACACCGGAGAGGTGAGAAAAGTGAAATCTGGAAGAGACCACAGCGTTGCTGCGGCCCGAGACAAAAGGAGGTAAGGGGATGAGGAGGAGGCTCACGTGATGTGGAGCCCCCCAAACAAAGAACCTCCCACTTCACAGCGGCGTCTTGAGTTTGTCAGACCAAACACACGCAGGAGAGACGAGAGGCTCATCTTGAACAGATTGCCGGGAAAGGGTGAACACGGGGAAGGTAAAGAAAACAAAGGAAACTGTGAAAACTGCGGATGATGAGAGTTTCTGGAAGCAAACAAGAATCAGCTGACGGCAATTGCGGAAGACGGGCAGTGTTACACGAGAGGGGATGCGACAAAACTCCGTCAAAAAACCTCGAAGAGAGAGGCCGTTGTCGAAAACCAGGAGTTTAACAGAAAGAGCAATGAGCTAGTACGTGCGGCGTGTCCAGGTTGACGGAGAAAAGGGGCATACACGGCACTCATCATGGTCGCTTCCGCTCAATCCACGCATTGGTCTGGAACAACCAAGAGAATCTGCGATGCATGAAATGAAGCCAGTGAGAGAAGGAGGACAAACCATAAAGCCCAGCAGGAGCGGTAGCCTGATTCAGGACGAACCTGAAGAGGATGAGCTGTCGAGCAGAGGAAGAAAGAGTGAAGGAGAGCATCAACGGAATAGGTGCAGTAAGGAGTTAACAGGTGTGCAAGACCCCGACGTTCTCACAGAAAAGACTGACGCCCGCTCAGCAGCTACTCGAGTTCTAAGCCGGAAAGCGGGCTACCGAGTCCATGCGGCGGCAACCCTGCGTAATATCGTCTCAGAAAAAAACAGTGTAGTGAGTCCCCGACTCCCCAGGAGTGAATACATGGAGAGCGAGCGAGCTGCCGAGGGAGACGAAAACGGGAATGTCGTCCTGACCAAATGCGTAGGCCCTCAACTTTCCAGTATAATCAGGAAACACTGCAGACAGACTGGACGTGAGGGAGTCCCTCATTAAGTTGTGTATACAGCTGAAACTCATGACTCCGCAAAAGCCGTAGCATATCGCTGCGCAGCACTCCGCCGGCGACAACTATACACTGCAGAATGCGTTGTGGGCGGCTGGGATCGCCGGAGGTACACAGGAGACGTTCAGGCGCCGATGGTGACTGGGTGAAAACAAGTGACAGGTACAAGAGCCAGGGGATCCAGAGGCCCTCTAACCTGTACTAACTTGCGTCCGGGAGGAACGCGCGCAGGGCACAGCTACTCCTCGAACTCCCACGAGACTGGAGCCACCGGTTACCTGAGGCGGCTTATAAAGAATGCATGGACTATTCGACAAAAAACAGTGTTGAGAATTCCCTGGTCAGCGACGTGTTGTCAAGAAAGCGCAGGCGCATGTGCGGATAAAAAGACCGCGGAACACAGCGGTAGCATGATCAGAAGCCATCCGGACTCTCGAAAAGAGGCGGAGGCCAGCCGTGCCTGCAAGAAACTACACACTAGACTCGCCGTCCAGTACGCTGTTCTCGCCTCGCGCCCAGTGCGCTCCCAGCAACACGGTACCAACGACCATGAAGACGTACTAGGTGGCGAAGAAGCGGTCACGACAAAGGTCTAAACGTCATTCCAGCTCATTAGCCCGGCCTCGGAGTACAGGCGAAGAAACGAAAATAAAGAGCCAAAAGAGAGCCACAGGAAGAAGCGGAGGATAACTTCCGGATGACAGCACCCTAGTTTCAGCCCTTCAGGCACAGAAGCATGGCACATCTTCGGGCCGCAGAAGTGCCGTCGACGCAGGGCAGCAAGCTGTCCCTCAGAGGTGTCGAAGAAAGAAAGGGAGCAGTGCAACACGCGACCATTGTGACGTAAGGCGTGACTCGGAGGCAATGGCAGATGTGATAAATTCCTGGTGTACAGCTCTTCTGTTCGCATGGACGACAGCCGCTCCGAGACGACATGACACCATGTTTTCCGGCACCGTAAAAAAGGCGTCCTTTGCAGCTTGATTGTCTTGCTAAAAATAGTGCGGAAGCCCAAAAGACTTTCCTGCTCGGTTCAAAGAAAGCTGTACGGGAGTAGGAACAACTACGCGGGAAACAATCGAACCTGTCGAGCGATGAAACGAGCTGTACACGGGGTAGGCTCATCCGGGTCAACAAGAATCAATCGTTCAGCAGCTGTCCTTCGCAAGTCCCCGTCCGTGCATGACTACGGCAATACTAGGCTGGCGGTGGGCAAGACTGTCCTTAGACTGGAGTCCTTTACAACCTTTAACAGGGACTCTTCTACCCCAGATTTCTCAGTTCTTTGAACCTTCCACCCTGCTTGCTCTCCACTTTACATCGGAAGAAAGTAAGTGAAGCGGGGCGCTCCTCTGATAGGCGCTGATTACCAGGGGAGTGCCCCGCTTCGCTTACTTAGTTGTAGAAAAAGGGCTAAATGAACCCTGCAACGAAGTGGAACCCGTCACACCCTGCCCAGCGCACTTCGGAGCTTCCATAACAAATGTCTACTCGGAGTGCATAACAACGCTTGCGGCATGGCGGTGTGTGTGCTGCTGCCGTGATCGTTCTGTGAAGTGATGTAGCCGCTCAGCGGCCTCTGTCTCCATGTGGCTGTGCAACTGGTGTGGCATTGTCGGTCGAGACCGAACCAGAAGCGAGATCTGCGTCTGTACGTTGTGTCCGTGCCATACATAGTATAGTGCGGCATGGTGTCCAGAAGGGACTTTCCCAGTTTTTGCTTCCCGTGGACGACGCTAGCAAAAAGTTGCGAACCGGGTCTTTTCCTACTTGTGATGATGCAGCAGGGGCCCTCACCAGTATAGCGAACACGCGCTGACCTCCTGCCGGACGAAGTGGTGAGGGACTTCCGATCAGTGAAGTAGGTAAGCAGTTCGGATCCCGAGTTTCTCAGACCTATTGTCTTCACAAGTATTGAAGCAGGTATTCGACGCCCCATTCAAGAAAACTCCAAACTGAACGTCGACCTCCCGAAGAAAACTACTTTGTCAACGCCTAGAAGGGGTCTCACGTATCGACCGTCCTCAACACTTTCCGGCCTCCCCGGTGCTCCTGAGGAACAACCTGCATACCAGAACCCTCCCGTGGGGGCATCCGACAGAAAATAGAGATGAATGAAGAACAGCCCTACAGTTCATACCAGTGGCGGAGAACTTCTGTCGGCAGCCGGTGTTTCTTGGGTATTGTCGCTAGTGGGGAGTGAGCTGCGTGATGACCGAACGCAGCCCACCACTCTCCTCCGAGGGCGAGAGGTCAACGGAGAGCTGGTAGTCCCCTTCTGGGGCTTAACATATCACTGCAGGAAGCTGAGTCCCTTTGCGTGGGGGTGTGTGGGGTAAACAAACTGGTTGACAGCCGTCCCCAACACAAGACAAAAGACGTACACGAGTAGGTTGCCATCTGTCGAATTCCAGCACTGGAAAGCAACTTAGGCTGAAGGTCGCGGTGGTAATTATGGTAAGGACAGTATCCACGGAAGCCTGCACCTGTATGTCCTTGCACCAGGGTACCCGCTGTCGCAGAATCATTGGGAGGACGACAGGTGAATGTGCGCTGCTTGTCCTCTCATCGTAACTCTGTTTCAGGGTCGGGAGCTCGCGTGCCGATAGCTGGGCGAGTTCAAGTTGGTTTCCAAGCATCAACTGAAACGGTCGTGACACTGGAAAAAGCGGGGCGCGAAAGTGGGAGCGGCTATTTCAGGGGCTCGAGTGAGAAAGACTTTCTGTTCACGGATAAAAAGGAAACTCCAGTCGCTTGTCCACTCGTACTTTAGTTGATCAGATAGTGTGACGCGTGTCGGGAGAACGCGCTACAGCGACGCGTTGAAGGTGGCAGCACGACGCCACCAGCGGAAGTAAAGCGGACTAAAGCACAAGTGGGGCACGGAACCAGGGGTTGCCGCATGCCTCGTCACCTGGTGCCAGGGGGCGTTACCTCTCTTTAGTCGTGTACGGGGCCCCCGGCTAGGGGCCGAACACAGCGAGGACGGCGAGCACACCCGGTACTTTCCACCGCCTGCGCCCCTCCACCACAGCGTGAGCACTGGACGTAGGCCAAGTCAGTCAGCAGATGCCGGGTGAGGTGCTGAGAGTGAACCAGGTGCCAAGTGGCCCTCCCTGGCAGCGCGCTCCACCTCATAAAGCCACACACGGGGGTCGAGGGAGCTCGATCCTTACGGTAAGGCGTTTGAGAACGATGTTCGCATCGGTGGGGGACAACCGAAGAAACCGGCGAGTGGCAAGCTGCTGCTGGGTAAAATACAGCGCTCGAGGCGAGGCCGGCAAGCCGGCGGTGGTGTTCGCTCCCCAAGGAAATCAGCTTTTCCAATCCCCGAAGCCTTGGGCGGACGCTGCGGGAGGGCGGTGTAACGCCGTCGCTGTCCCGCTCGATCCCTCTGAACCATCTACATACCATACGGTGTAGCTTGTCCGCCCCCTATCGGGCTCTCCGTCTGAGGACCTGCTGGGCAGATGTGTGTTGCGAGAGTGCCATTCCGTGCAGGAAGCGCCTCGTACTCGTGTCCTGTACTGATGTCCAAGGGGAGAGTGTGGTTTGCAGAAACGGCCACCGCCACCATACTGTTGCGACTGCGCTTCCGGTGGTCACCCCAGCGTACGGGTAAGCGGACCAGAGCTCAGCCAAACACAAATGCAATGCCCCGAAAAAGCAACTACATGAGCCAGTAACATGATACAGGCTAGTCGGGGGTTGCGTTCAGCTGGCTTTTAGTCGGGCACCTTGGCCACGGACGGAAGAGCTGACCGCAGGCGAGGCTCGCCACTCATTCCACTTCGTTCCGTTGCTGCCAGGAAAAGAAGGAGACTTTGCGCTGACGAGGATAGACATACCTTTGGACTACACGACCACAGCGTACGACACGGCAGTCAAGCAGTCGAGCACACCAGGCGCAGCTGACCCGCGAAAAAAAGACATGCGTCGTGAACACTGAAGGGCTCCTCGCTGTGCAGCGGCCGAGCATCCGCGTGGGTTGTCGGTGCGGTTTTTCTTCGTACGGCGACCTTTGTAAACGGACGTTCCGGAGTGCCGCGAAACAGCTCAGCTCATCTCCTTTTCTCAGTAGTGAACACTGTCTGCTTTGCGAGGGGGTTTACCCGTGTTCGGAGTTTCGACGGCGACTGTTGCGTGTCCGCTGTTTTGCTTTTCCTAGTTCCCCAGCACGCTTCTCTCTCTTGCCGGCACGTCCGAAGCGGGGCCATTCTTTTTGCTTTCTGGAGTTCTTCTTTTTCAAGAGAAATTTCTGCCAGCATGGGCGAGTACACTCCACCGCGGTGCTATTACGAGGTCCTGGGGGTATCCAAGACTGCCACTGCGGATGAAATCAAGAAATCGTATCGCAAACTGGCGATAAAATGGCACCCAGGTAGGTTTTCCTTTTTTCGAGACACATCCTTCTTGCTTTATAATGTGAATACGGCATGCCATGTCGCGTGAGGACTAGCCCTCAGGAACACTGGAGCCCTCCTCTGCGACGGACCGGCGGTAGAACTGGAAGCCGTTTTTTGGGGGGGAGAGGAAGCCAGCGGAATACGGCGTGCTGTAGTTCAGAGCAGTCTCTTGGGTTGCGGAGCGGTTTCGGCGCAAGGCTCCAGGCTTGAAGTGCAGCGGTGATATCTTCTCTAGCCTCTGCTGTGTCCGAGGGGATGAGCTCGAGATTATCGATTGCTGAGGGGTATCCTCAGCTCGGCGGCGGTTTCCAGTGAATGAAGAAATTTAAAAAATTGGAGACCCAACAGTCCAAGGGTGTATGGATGGCGGGAGCGGCAGCAAACTCCTTGCGACTTCAGATAGGGACAGAGCAGCTTCATCCGACAAGAAGCGCGAGGGGTTGTCTCTAAAGCAAGTAGTCTCCCTCTATAGCGTACGGTAGCGTGGTAGGAAAGGTTCTGCTCCCACGAGTGACGATCCGTGGGTTGACACTTTCTAATGAGCCCGTGGTCGGCTACGACCGTTTCAGGACTGTAGGTTCTGTGAGGTGTTCTATCTGCTGTCAGTCTAGAGTGTTGGCGCGACTGCCGCCATGTCATGGAAAGCACATTCACAAAAATGTCGCCGTTGCGACAAGGCAGTAACGCAGCGGGAGCGGGGTATCTTCAGTGCCGCAGATCGATCTCGGATGTCGGAGGAGACAGTAGTGGGAAGGACTTGCAGAAGGCGATCGAACAACGTGCTCCGGGACATGGGCCCGTGAGTACCGCAGAGGATGACTGTTACTGGGTTAGGGTTAGACTAAACCCTAAACCCCCCAGTCGCGTTTTCCGGCTCGCGGCTCTTACTCCAACTGCCTTTCTACATACGTCCCGCCGCCTTTTCCTGGCCCTGCTTAGCTCGGTGTCTTGTTTTTCTTGTACCCCATCGGAAAAAGGAGCGACTTGTCTCAACGTTTTTCCTTTCCTTCTACTTCGACCCTCTGGGGCTTCTGCAGGCCAACCATATCTCTCCGAATCGTCGTGTGGTGGTGTCCTAGCAGAGACATAACCTATGTTGGGGAGGAGGACCTACACTGAAGCCAGTGAATGATTGCAGACGAGGACGATTGCTGGAGGCGGGGTAGTCAGAGGCAGAATTCGAAGTGAAAAATACAAAGCGCATGCATGGTAGATGGTGTCCGCTCCTGCAATCGCCCGCGCTACCGTGCCCCTCACCAAAGGCTTGGCATGAAGGGTTGGGTGAGGGTGAGGGAAAGTTGCTTCCGTCCACCGGGACTAGTGACTAATTCCTCTCGGGGTCTCCGAAGAGGCGAACCCGGCTTACAGTGAAGGGGCCTAGCGGTAGGGGCAGGGGGGACAGGCCGCGGCTAGCGGGCGGGTTTGCCTTGGTGTGTGTCTGGAAGACAATTTTTCCCCCATTCTAGTGTCGAGTTGTCAGAATTTTGTACTTGTACGTCGAGATCTGCGTATCAACGGTGACGACGGGGACGACCTAGACAAGAAGAGGAGAAAGAACAGTTGAATTCGAGAAGAGACAGTGAATCAAGATCAGCAGCCCAGCCACGCGGACTGATCATCAATGATGCAATGGAAAGGAGTCGCATGTTTGATTTGTTTGCGGTTCCACTCTTGTTTGCAGATAAAAATATCAGCAAGAAGGAAGAGGCAACGGCAAGGTTCAAAGAGATTTCGGAGGCATACGAAGTTCTCTCGGATCCGGAAAAGCGTCGCCGATATGATCGTAGGTCTCTGACGCTGTGGGTCACGTGCATGGGTTGGGCCTTCGTGTGTATTGATTCCTCGAGTGCAGACAGGCCCTGGGACACACCTTTCACGTGAGCACCGGGAAGTGAGGGTGTAAAGACGAGGACAGCTGTCAGAAAACCCGGCTCCGCGCAATACACGCGTCCACACACTGGTCCACGTGTGTATATGTACATATATATGTATATATATGTATGTACATACCTTCTTTTGCATCCAGGGTTTATGGCTTGTTGCTGCGCGGAAGACGGACTTCTTGTCGGAAGGCAGACCTCTACTAGTTTCGAGCGTGGGACATGCGTGGTCAACAGACTCATGTCGCCCGTGTGTAAATGTGTCCGCACACACGCACATAAAACTTGTATGTCTATCTATTTGGCGAGGGGTCCGGCATTTGGTTCTTGCGTACACCCTACAATGGGGCCGTGAGTGTTGATACTTGTTAGAGTACATGCTCCGTACATCTCAAGCCAGCATGGCAATACCCTCGCGTGGTCGCCTGTTCCCGCCATAGAAACTTCGTTGACTTCACAAAGAACATTCCGGACGTATGGTTACTTCCCCACGTTTGTACGAACGCATGAGGAGTGCACGTCGGGCCAGCCTGTCCTTTGTGTACGTCGTGTTCTCTTTTGGGTGCAGTTTCCGACAAATACACTCCCGAAGCTCGACGCACGCGACGGTCAGACTCAGCAGCGGAGGCTGCAGCAGCCGCTGCCGAGTTTGCAAACTTCCATCGGAACTTTCATTTCCGCGATGCGCAGCGCATTTTCGAGATGGCCTTCGGTCCAGGGTGAGATCTGCTAGAAAAATCGCACAAGCTCGTATGGAGGGGGGGGGATGCGCCTAGTGATTTGCACATTGAGTGGCAGTGTGTCCATATGCAAGAAAGCTCCCGCTCTTCCCAGGTCGGTTGACATGGGGTGTAGCCAGGATCGCTTTGACTGCGTTTTCACCCGTGTGTGTCATGCGCTGCCCAGACTACTGATGTCCTTTTTCTCGCCCTGGGGGGCTGTGTGTGCATTTTTGTGCCTACCTAGAGTATTATACACATAAAACTCGTATGCAAGCACGAGAAAAGGGACACCAGTAGCTTGAGTAGGGCATGGTCGGGAAAGGAGAACACTGAATTTCCCGGAACTAGCTGTGTTTTCAGTTTAGTGACGGAGATGCGGTTACGTCATATTCTGTGAGATCTTTGCATTCACCGGGTGGATGCTTGACGGCACTACGCGGCTCGCGGATTTCTGTGTTCTTTGGCTGTATGGTCTCTTCCGTACATCCGGAGGACGGAGAGATCTGTGCGCTATCAGAGACGAAGACGCCAAGTGAGGGGCACAAGAGTCCAACTTTCTTGTCTGCCCAATGGATGTCCGGCGTGTTGTTTCGGTTTTTCTCGGCAGGGGTCCATTCGGAGACGATCTCTTTCGAACCTTCAGTCACGACTTTGGACATGGTTTTGGAGTGGGGGGAGGACTTTCAAGTGGACTTGGGCACCACTCTAGTTCTCGGCCAGGCTGTAAGCGAATTCAGTTTGTCTTTTCTTGATGAATCGTTTGTTTTTAAGATGCCTTTCTCGTTGGCGCATGTGTGTCAATTTGAATGGAAGCTCTGTAGGATTGACAGGAGTTTCCTTATGATAGTCTAGCAGACTTTCGCTACAGTCAGATGTGACAGGGGGGCTGGTGACCTTTCGTCACATGTGGTGTGGGGGTCGGCTGTCTTTGCCGTCTGGCTTCCTGAACATGCGACGTGATCGTGTGTTGATGCTGTATGCCCTCGTTCGTTTGGTGACGACGGTGGGTTCGTCTGGCAGCAGTTACTTGCCCCTTCAGACTCGCTGAATGACGCACACGCGTATATCCATATATAGCGGAAGCACGTGTGTATTTCATGATCAACAGTGAGATGGACGTCGCTTGCAGATCGGGGTTTCCATAAAGCGCGAACACTATTGTAGACACATTTGCTTCTCCCATGTGTGCGTGTATGTGTGGATGGTCGCGCGACCAGTACACAGGCAGGCACACTCGATGAGCCACGCCGCTAGTGATCCTTTTTTCGGTGACGTATTTGGCAGCGCGGCTGACCCTTTCGGAGGTGAGACGATGAGTTTCTCATGTGTGGGGAATTGGACTGCGAACAGTTTTCTTGCTGAATTACCAGACCGGTGACAGTCTCCGTCGCATGTGCCGTCTGGACGAACGGCGTCTGTTGTGCCGTTCCCCTTGTCGCCTACGTAGTTTTACTGATCAGATGTATGGCCTTGATACTTCGGCTTGAACGTGTTCGTTGTAGTCCAGCTGCTCAATGCAGTAGAGAACATACAACTTGATTGTATTCTCTGATGCTTGTGCTAAGGGGAAACAGATGTACTGTGCTCGATCGGAAAGCCAAAGAATATATGTCGTTTCATGAAAACCGAAAGAGATTTCACTGATCGTGTTTATGAAACGTGGTAAGTTCATCTGGTGAGACGCGTCTACGAATACTGGTTGACTTCTCTTGTAACGCTGTCATACACTACACTGCATGTACTTACACATCATCTTTCAATCGCGTAAATACACTGCTGTTGAGAAAGTGAGACGGGCGCGGACAGGGCGTGTGAGTACGGAGAAGCCGCAATATGCGGAGGCGTATCGAAGGACAAAGAAATTCACGCCGCTAGCTTGACTGACCCTTCTCGTGTTTCAGGACCGGGACTGCTCCAGTCGTTCGCGAGCTTTGGTGGCCTCCCCTCGAGCCATATGTCCGGCTCATCCTTTTCCAGCAGCAGTGTCGTACGAGGAGGTTTAGGAGGCATCAGCCGGTCAACTTCCACGTCCACGCGAATTGTCAACGGGCGCAGAGTCACCGTCACAGAGGAAGTCACGACTCACCCAGATGGTAAGTCCATTCTGAGGGCGGACTGGTGGCCATAGTATCAGGATACAGCTCTCTATTGGCCTCCTGTTTCAAGTTTCGTTCGAAACAAACGTGACTCCACACAGGGAGACCGTATGAAAGCAGCAATATTACACTGTAGGAGGGCTGTTTGCCTAGCACCTCATTCTTTACCTGATGGTGGACAGTCCGCGCTCCCTCGGTAGAACGTTCGCTCAAGACAGTGTCAGAATGCTCAGTATTCACTCACATTTTCTGGAGCCATGTGACGTTGTCGGTTACACACTTTCTGTCGCGTGGGTCGTCCGGAGTGTCTTCAATCAAATTTGAGCAGGCGGAGTCCTCAGTGATATAGTACGGAACAGAGAGGCTCAGCCAGAAGACGCAGCAGTCTCCTCGTGACTGTGGTGTTCAGATAGATGGATGCATAGACATATGTAGAGATATGGTACTTGAGACCAGGTGAACAAGTGCAAGTCAGTGTGCGGGATAACAATTTTCGTAGCATGCATTTTTGATAGACATACATGCGGACAAAGGTCGAAAAACCGGTGGACTACGCATCGGTTGAGTGGAAAGGAGCGATATACGCCGTGCACTGGTCAGTAAGGAATATGTGGAGGGTGTTGGGATGAATCAATGTTGTCTGTGTACACGCATAAGGATGCCAGCAGCTCTTCAGCGAGTGTGTGAGCTTGTGAAGAGCTGTATTTTTCGTTCTTTTGCGCGCTTTTGTAGGCACTGTCCATCGCACCGTTACTCAGGAGGAGGACGACGGCAGTGGTCATGTCCGAAGAGTCCCTCTGACTGGGGGGTCATCTGGTCGGCATCATCAGCGCCAGTCGATTGTTTACCACTGAAGAACAGGCACTGTGTAGGAAGTGGTTCTGTATAAAGGATGTTCTGTTTTTCTTGGTGAAAGCTATCTGTGGGGTGCCTTTTCTCGTGGAGGAAAGTGAGATTTTCTTGCGATTGAGCGAGGGAAGAGGCTGCTCTAGGGATGATCCCTCCGAGAGGGGTTTCGGGACAGGTACTTGGCGCGCCGCATCTCCAGCAGGGGTTTGTGTAGACGTCACTGCCTCTAACAGATTCCATTGGCTTCAGGTGGTAGAGTTCAAGAAGGCCCACCCGTCTTTCTGTCCTTGTATGCCTGGGTGGCTGTGACCTTTTGTAGCCGTGGTAGTCGCGTTGAGCGGACAGATAGTAGGCAGATATCAGTCACCCCGTTTCCGTTCAGGGCACCGTCTTGCCTCTTTCTGGTAGATTTCTTCGTGTGTGTGCGTGTCGCGTGTTTGGCGTCAACGACTTCTGGTTGGTGTTCCCCGCTGCCGTATGGACACGTTTTTTTTCCACGGGAATGCTGAACGAAGTCTTACGTATGACATCTTTTCCTCTGCAGTTACCCTATGTAGACATAACCAGACGCATGCTGTTCCACAAGCGAAACCAGAGAGGCACATCATGCCAACCGCCCACCCCGGTGCGACACTCGTGTTTATGTGTGCATATATCTTAGTGCATATATGTATGCATAGTCCGATGCGCGTTGTCCCTACGAGGCACGGTTTTCTAGCTAAGTCTTGTTTGTCCCGAGGTGTGCTTTGGCCCGTCTTCTGAAGTTCGGTGTTGACCCTACCCTTTTATATTCTGCACTCCATTGCAAAACGTTTTTCCTGTCATCGGCCGTGGTAAGAGAATGTCGTGAACACAACCGGTATACCAGCAGACGTCGCGTAGGACAAAAGCGCGACGCGGGGACGCCCGTACGTGGCGGAGTACACACGACGCTCCGGTGACCGGCTATACAGCTGAGTAGCCTCTTTTCAACTGCGGACTGGCCTTGAGTTTGAACTAAGATTTCAGGCTTGCAGCCGGTCTGCTCCCTTCAAGCCAGAATCAACTTTTTTTCGCTGGAAGACTAAATATGCTGCTGAGTCTTCTTTCCGTTGCGGAAGGCATCGCACCGTTTACCGTCCAGGCTGGATGCTCGCGGGACGCGGCAGGCATTCCAAAGCGTGCTCGTGTGCTGCGCTGTCCCGTTGCGGGCGCGGATTAGAGTGGCGAAGACGCCCGTCTAGCTGAAGTGACGCGTAACCTCCTCGGCGTTGAACTGACTGGGAGCCACATGGGGACAGGGAATGTACACGGTGGCAACCTCCGTATATTCTTAGGTGCGATACTTCGGGAGGAGACGTTGAGCCAAGAATTGTCGGAGTTGTAAACCAGAGTTCTAACCAAAGGGTTCATCTACGGTTAGTAGCTGCGATTGTCAAACCGATAGCACTGCCGGACTCGGTTATACAACAAAGAAATCAACCCCGCTTAAAGTGCCTTTTTATTCTCATATGGTAGCTCCTTGATGGAAAAGAACTAAGAGCTAAGACTGCAGACTGTTGGGATTGTAGGCCAGGACACTGATATACCATGCTTTTATATGTACAAA
>NW_027155327.1:815-7720 GCF_002600585.1 Cystoisospora suis | reverse complement strand
GTACCAATAAAATTAATAGAACTTAGTAGACTATAATCACTTCATGTGGTGGTCCCTGACAGGTTGCGTAACACCGCGACGACCACTGTACGTGACTTGTTTGTCCATCCTAGCAAAGGCCTCGTTCGCGCGCTGCCCGCATCGGACAGTGGATCAGGAGAGAAACTGCTGTGACAGTGGCATTCCGGAACTCGTAGGTAACAAGAAGCCCCCGTCGCCGTAAGACTCCACTTGCCGGCCTGCGTCACCAGAGAGAGCTACCTGCTGATCCCCGTAGGGACGCTTCACCAACGGCCGGTCGTGTCATGTACCTTCCTTCTATACTTCCTCGACAGGGCCACGGAAGCTCATTTGACGGACATCTTCCGTCGTTTTGCAGTGTGTCGCCCTCACCGCACTTCGCTCAGCAGACTGGCTGCCGCTAGTGTACCAGGCCGCATGGCGACCAGCACCGGGTCGCACTCAATGCGCCGTCGGCCTCGGAGTCTGTGATTGTAGGGCTGCCGGAGTTGACGGCGCACACT
Source organism: Cystoisospora suis (assembly GCF_002600585.1). Classification (NCBI taxonomy): domain Eukaryota; phylum Apicomplexa; class Conoidasida; order Eucoccidiorida; family Sarcocystidae; genus Cystoisospora; species Cystoisospora suis. The sequence goes on along the minus strand of NW_027155327.1, from coordinate 7,196 downwards.
CCGAGCGCACCTTGTCGCAAGCAACACTACGGCTTCTGTCAGAAGCCCCAGTCCACTATCTATCTACCGATAACACAACCACGGTAACTCCGTGCGCCGGCTGTTGTCCATATCGCAAAATTCAGCTACCGGGTGAGGACAGCCCGACTATGCACTGTGGAGTGAACTGCTGATATTCCTCGGACATTCCTTCAGCTGGTCCAATACATCAACGAGAGGTTGCCCGGCAGGCGTTCGCCACTTCGGAGGAAGTTCACTGTTGCACTGCATCAAAACACTCCACCCCCCTGTCACAAGCCCTGGCACTTTCATTTTCATTTGATCGCACGTTCAAACCCCCTTAGTCGCCACAGATTGCGGCCCCTCCGGGAGGGAACACCTCGAGGTGCCGACGAGTGTACTCAGAATTTCATGGCATGGGGGCGCATGTTCCCTCTCAGTGTGAACCGGGTCTTGAGGTACTGTGTCAGTAATTTGTCCTTGCTAAGAGTGGACAACAGGGCTTTGTCGACGCTGTCCTGGAGCTGCTTGGCTTTGTCCGGAAGAGACTGTTTCGTCTTCTTGTCGCTTTGCTGGATGAACATGCCTTCATCCTGCTTCTTGCGCGCCTTCCTCTCCGCAATCTTCTCGTTGCTGGTCATGCCGAAGTCTCCGTCCGACACACGTGTGACATCAACACCGGAAATATCGACCCGTGTGCTAGTCGCAATCACGTATCGTTGATTTACGCGTCGAAGAGGCACACCGTTGACCTTGAACGGACCTGTAACTAAAAGCAACCCTGACGGGGACAGTTGCTTGAGAAAAACTACACGCTTACCCCTGTGCCCGCCTGCTAGCAGAATCAGGACCGTCCCTGGTGTGATGGAGGAACGCAGCTTGGCCATACGCTTAGCAGCTCCGTTGGGGGCTTTGTACAGCTGTCGTTTCGTTTTCCTCCCTCTCCGCAGCCTCTTCTGCACCGCTGCTGCTGTCTGGGGAGCCATTTCGCCGGAAAAAAACAATGAGACAAGGAGAGACGAGAGAAAGAGCGGGCAACAACAGTTCGCAGCTGCGATGCACCGGGCGAAGTGGGGAGACCACGAGACGGATGAGGAAAGCTACTTAGAAGGGCAAGCCTGACAACCAGCTAGGAACGGCGGCGAGGAATCCGCTGGGAACACGAAGTGAAGCCCCCTATGTGTACCTGCTCAGAAAAACCCAATCGCCCCACCCCTCAAGTGTGGCAACGACAGTCAAGTCAGGGGTAACTGGGAAAGAACAAGGCCCCCTTCGTATATAAGACTGTCGGGCTTATTTACAAAACAATGACCGTGATCGTGGGGCATCGTTATTCGAGATGTTTTTCGCTTTTCGAATTCCCCCTCCTCGAAAGATCAAACTGCTACGCAGTTGCCGGAGAGGGGTCTCCGCTTACGGGCTGCGGCCTTCACCGAGACCGTCCCCGACCAACCCGATGCAGCAACCAACCGAGAGTGTGGGTGGGTGTTCTTGTACGCGCGAGAGCACGGAGAGTCCGAGTCCCCCGGTCCGAAGCCGCTGGACCGGGAACGACTACGCGGGCCGGTCAAGCACCCCGGAACCGCCGCCAGCAGAGAACCGGTCTCTTGCATTAGTAAATCAAGACTCTAGAAGACATGTAACCTCTTTCATGGTTTGCGCAACGTCAATTGAATATTCGATGCGAAAGCGCTTTTGTTTATTTGCAGTTTTGGCAATTTGGCTTTTTGTACTCCTCGGTTCCTCACGGGCGGGCCCTAAGAGGAAGGTCCGGCGCATGCCTTGTGATGCGGCGCTGTCACGACCGGGAGCCCTGGACCACGGCCCCCTGCAAGGCGCCGCGCGCCCGTGACATGAGTACAGACTCCATACTGTTTCTTTGATGCGTTCCTTGCTGCGTTCTCCTCCACGGTTTTCGATTGTGTACTTACCCAGGCGTTCCTACTCCATCGACCGAGGGGCAGCCCAAATTTTTTGCGCGTGATCTACAACTTTCCGCGGAGGTAATGCCAAACCTGCGAAGAAACCTGGTCGCTAGGTACGGTCGCTGGCTTCCCTTGCAACTTCTCTGTGTCATCTTCACACTCCACATGCCGAGCAGAGTCTTTCTAGGCTGAACTAATGGCCGCTGGACTCACCTTTTCGACCAAGCGGAGACGGGAATGGTCTCCTTCGTCTCGGTGACTGGCCCAGCAACAGGTTTGTTCCGATAGCGGTGATAAGGCCCTGGTCCAGTTGAAGGCTTGCCCCTCGAAATATCCCTGTGCGAGCCCAGCGCTGACTGGTTTTGCAGTACGCGGGCGCGAGGAGCTTTCGCACCGGCAGTCGCGCAGATATGGCGGCAATGGCAATGACTGACCTCTCTCTCCTGGCTTGTACAGCGTCACTGGGAGCCGGCAATTTCGATTGCCGTGAAGTTTGGCATCAAGCCGCACAGAGCGACTCAGAGGCGGATGTTTCAACGCAGGCTTCCGATCCTCCCGGACCGGCCTGGTTCCACTTCAACCAGACGGCGACATGCGTCGGGTCAGCCTCCGATGCTGTAGCGCGCAATGAGGAAGGAGTGGACACGATCGCGGAGGATGGCATGTGCTATAGTCCGCGACCGGATGGGGCGAGCGTCAGTTCGCAGCTTTTCATGTTCGGATCCCCAGATTTTTTTGAGTGGCATTCAATCGCACCGGCGCCTGCTGAAGAGAGAGGGCTAGGGTTGGACAGCGCCAGTTTCCGTTTTCCCCAGCCGTTTGTAGGGGAGGGGTTCGGTTTTCCGAGCGAGACGGCTGTACAGGTGACTGGCGATCTGCGTGATATTTTGGAAGTCTCACATGTCTCACCTCAGGACTATTGTCCTCTTGACGTACCCGAGGCTCACGACGCATCTGCGGAACACCTCAGCTTGTTGGGGTACTCGGGAGGCTTCTCCGCAGCTGAAACCGCGTACCCAGCTCAGCTTAGTGGTCCCAGCCTTTTGGCCGACTGGAGCGGAGCTGTTTGCCGCTTGGGGGAGTATCCAAATGCAGTCGATGCAGACAGCGCTGCGGTAGAAGGTTGGGCGTGCTACCCCACCGGCGAGGAAGAACAAGTCTGCTTGGCGAGTGATGAGTGCCGTGATGGAGATGTCCCACCAGTGTTACGGGGTCACACTTTCCAGAGTGAGGCAGCAGCCTCATGTCCTGCCACGTCCTTTGCAGGCCTGTGGGCCGTAGAGCTGAAGCAGGTTCCCTTCGTAGCTGTTAAGGAAGGTGCTGAGCGTTCCAGGCGGCCAAGCAGCTTCGGCACGGCGTCGACGTGTGGAACGGAAGCCAGCGTAGCAGGAGCCGCTCTGCCGCTGCTCAGCGCCACAACCCTCGCTGCTGCGAGGAAGAAGCTGCTCCAGTCATCCCCTTGTTCACTGCTGTGTCTCCGCCGGAACGATCGCGGCAGTCGGGAAGAGGTGGTGTCTCGCGACTCTCTCCGGACGTGGGCCGCCCGGCGAGGCCCGGACGTTACTGCCTTTCGGACGTTCGCCCTCCGGGAAAGCACCCCACTTATGCAGAAGACGAAACGGTATTCGGATGAACAGCGTCTGAAAATCTCGAGAAGGCTACACAAAGGCGGAAGCCTGTGGAAGCCTCAGCTTCTGCCACGCCTTCCGTATCATGTCCAGATTGTTATGCTGACGGCCGCCATGTCGGCACAAGGCCTGACCGCGTATCTTGACGCCGCGAGGCCTGTACATTACGACGACTAGGACGCTGATATCTCCGTTGCTGTGGTGTACTGAAACATTCAATGGTTTGGTACGTATACTCCAAGTAACTATTCTACTGGGAAGTAGACTCATAGGGGTATCGTTCTCGAACATAATATCTTGTTGAAACAAGCGGCTGTTGTTCTGTTGGGGGTATGTTAGGTACTGGGAAGTAGACTCATAGGGGTTTCGTTCTCGAACATAATACCTTGTTGAAACAAGCGGCTGTTGTTCTGTTGGGGGTATGTTAGGTACGACAAGGATGAACAGCAATTTCTGTGGTAGTTTTCGTGCATTCGCCTTTCTGCGAAACCGCCCAACGGCAGGTTCTCAGGCCCGGGGGTCATTCATGATGTACTTGGGGGCCTGCGCATCTTGTCAAAGTGTGTGCTACTGTTCGTTTGCCGGTGTATGCTGATGATCGGTGTTCCAAAGATGTGGCAGGAGGTGTAATGTGGATGGGTACGCGGATACTGCGGTGGGACTCGAGACTTGGATCTACAGTCTCGCATAGTCTCGACGGTTTGCCGCCCCTCAGGGAAGAAGTTGGCAGTCGCTGGTCTAGGCAGGTCGGGAGCACTTTTTGCAGCTATCTGAGCTGTTTTCATTCTATGACGTCGTTCCCCCTCGCGGTGTGCCGAGTAGGAGGGACCATTCGACGGCAGAACTGCGGGGCTCCCCTCTGTGCACTGACGCCGGTCCCAAGTCAGTCTGTTATCCAGTCGAGCCCTATGCTCGAGTGTATGAAAGCAGCTAAGTGAGCCGGAGGCAAGATTCACCGAGCCGGCTGTCGCGTTGCTGCACGGCACGTGAGCGACGCTGTTCTAGAACTCTCCAGTGTTTGCGTTATAACTTATGCAACTGATATGCGGTTGCAGTTGGACTTTACTTTGCATTGCCGCGTCGCAGCAAGCGGCAGTGTGAATCGCTTGACAGCGACTGTTTTGCTATCGGTGTTGCCTTCGCCGAAAGACGGCGGTAGCGGTACGCTTCTGCATGCTGCTGTCGCCGTTCCCGAAAGAAGCCCCCGTCACTAATATATTGACTGAGTGGTTTCCGCGAAAGACCTGCAAAACGGTGGGTGGCGCAAAAGCCTGCCCCCGGCATGGCCTCCCATCTGCCCCACGCGGCAGAGGCTATTCTGATAGCTTTTAGCAATCCCACAAGCATGGAGCAGGCTCGTCGGTCTGCCGTGGTGCTTCTCGCATTCTACAGGAAAGGCAGGTCGGCTCTGGAAACTGCAACGTGAAGCTCGCTTGAGGAACGTGGGGGTTCTGCATGAGACTGAGATCGAATTTTCGAAACACGAGGGCCTGCAGAAGACCGGCGAGTCTACGAGAGTCCTGATGGACAGTCTGAAAGCGTTTTCTCACGCGACGGTGTAACCTAGGATGCGAAGCAGCTTCCTCGTCCGTCGGCCCCCACGATCCTTGAACGGCAGGTCGTAAGACGTCTACGCACGGTCTGAAAGCGTTTTCTCACGCGACGGTGTAACGTAGGATGCGAAGCAGCTTCCTCGTCCGTCGGCCCCCACGATCCTTGAACGGCAGGTCGAAAGACGTCTACGCGAGTGCTTGCCGACTGCCACAATCCAATGTAGCCTAGATTCTGTTGACGTACCCGTGCATCTTTTGTATCTATCGTCAGAAGCTGGTATCATCCGTCGTTTCCCGCGTGTTGTAAAGTGCAATCTATGGGAGCACGCGAAGTGGATAGGAAGCGGCATTAGTTCTGAGTGACCGGTACCGTAGCGAGCCCGGACGCGCCCGAAGTAAAACGAGTAGTTCTGAGTGACCGTAGCGAGCCCGGACGCGCCCGACGTGAAAGGAGTAATAAGCAATGCACAGCCCTTGCAAAATACCCGCCGGACAGGAGGCGCCCATTTGCTAAACGCCTAAAGGCTACGACCATACGCACTACTGCCGGGATGCCCGAGTGTCAGTGCCATTCCCGCCACTGCTGTGCTCAAGTTCCTGTGTTGCGCCTGGTTGGAGTTCTTTCTGCTCCCCGGTGCCATTTCTGCATCCCACAGAGCCTTAGAAGGGACGGGACGTCACTCAGNNGCAGAGTATGAACTAAAAAACTTGGACTTGGCTAAACACCGAAAACCGGAGTACAGTCATCTATCACAAGCCGGTGTGCCCCTACGCGCTAACCAGTGGCGCAAGGGAAACGAGGCACGTAAGCAACGCCGCGAAGAGATATGCGCAGCACTGAAGCCGGTACCCGTTCCAAAAAAACCAACGGCAAGGATGCACCCTCCTGACCAAACGCATACGCCAGGTGCATCCGTTAATCTCTGCCCTTGCTTTGCATCGACGCCTGGATCCTCTGGCAGTCGGCTCCCCGGGTTCAAATCACCAGAGTAAATCCAGTATGGGAGCGTGAGGATCGCACCTCTTACTCCCGACCCGTAACCTTTGTTTCGTCACTTGCGGATGATTTTCGTCCACGAAGTAGGCGACCAACACACACGCAGGGTACTCTTCCCTAACAGCAAGCCTTGTGTGCATGCTGTTTCGCTCCGCGTTTGCGGCGAGTGGGTTCCTGAGCGCCCGCTGACGCGCACGCACCGTAAGGCGTGGCGGCGGCGGGGTAAACGAAGCATTTCCCACTTTTATCATTCGCTGCAATGCGCTCAAGTCTCTCTT
>NW_027155327.1:0-563 GCF_002600585.1 Cystoisospora suis | reverse complement strand
GCACTCGCAAACACGGTATACCCGTTTTGAAGTGTACTGGGGCAATTCAGATTATCCGAACCCGCGCGACAACCACTGGGCACTATAGATACGCAAAGCACAGCCGTAGTAGAAGGTCGGACTAAAAGCACGGACGAGTCAGCGTCTGGCTCCCTTCACAGGTCTGCGAAAAGGTTTCCGGTGTTTACCTATTGGAAAAGCATACGCAGGGTTGTCGGGTGCGCGGGGCGTACTCATCGGACTCACTTTGTTCCAGTCGCTGATTTGCTTCTGTTGTTCTTGCAGACCCTGTTGATACAGCGCATGCTGAGTTGCCAGTTTATCCTGAAATTCCTGCATCGCCTTGGAGTAGGCCTCCGCCTGCTGTTCTCGTTCTGCTTTCAGCTTTCCCATCCACTCGCTCTGATCATCTAAAAGCGAAACACGTTTCCGCAGTCGCATCGCATGAGGAACAGATGAGGACTTACCGCTGTGGCCTGGAGAAATTTATATGACGTCACTCGTGCGACACCAGCGTCCCCCGGAGCTTGCGACGAAAAAACCGCAGGCACCCCACCACCCCC
>NW_027155326.1:35415-36099 GCF_002600585.1 Cystoisospora suis | reverse complement strand
GCTGCGTCTTGGGGAGAAGTTCCCTTCCTTACAGAGAGGAGCTCATTCAGTTCACATGAGAGAACCTTCTAAGGACGAAGTGCTTCCAGACTGCGGAAACAGGTCTCCGTGTGGAGCGCTCATACGATTCTGCGCTCGCTCACAGCGGCACAGCGCCAACCACTGTATACCGACAACTTGCGGAGACCAGCGAAGTCAGGGAGAGTGCTCACCAGACATAGACCCTCTGGCGGTTGAGGCAGCCAAGGGCCAAGACAGTTTGCAAAACAATGTACACCTCACGCGTTAGACCAACCAGCGACGTGTGGTTTCTGACAAGCAAGGAACCACAGATCCCCGCTGCCTTAATCAGTTCTCCGCTACACGTCCTCCAAACGAAACCGTAGAGAAATAGCTTCCTTCGGTTAGCGTCACGGCCCCAGAACGGACGGCAACTGGAACGGCTCACGGGCCCCACCAACGTGCGCGACAAACTACCTGCTGGCCCTGGCTTGCTCGGCCTCTACGAATACCTAGACTTCGTATGCCAGCAACCGAGACGAGAATCGGCCAGTCGTCAATGATCTCCAGTGATGATACTTGGCGATAGCATCTGCCTAGCAGATACAGCTGGACGTGGTGCCGGGATGTCTTCAAGCGCGTCTTCTTGCTACCTGCTTTTTGAAGACGAGTCGGGACCGTGGC
>NW_027155326.1:34715-35151 GCF_002600585.1 Cystoisospora suis | reverse complement strand
AGCAACCGTAGGCTGAGGTATCAGACACGGCACAGCCCGGGCATCAAGCTATTGTACTGCAGGTGGACTTTGCCACTCAACTGTGCGCAGTCAATGCAGCAACAGTTGGTTTCTTTTGAGCGCCTCCAGCCCCGCTGTGGGGCTGCGACCAGCGGCGAGAAAGCGTGCGCTGTCACTCTCACTTTCTGTGCGATCTGGTGAACCGAAAATCACCACGGGAGTAAGTGAATATGGGGGACTCCGGGGCTTCGTCACTCCACCTACCCTACTCAGAGGACTCTAGGCTGGCTAAAAGCGGACACAGTGCCGGCAAGCCTGCGGATACTGACAACCCGCAGCGTCCATAGGGACTAGACAGACTGCTCATCAAACATATGCCCGGTTTCACAGTTAACAGAGACGCCTCCGAGCGCCAAGACGGTACACGGAACAATGC
>NW_027155326.1:313-34672 GCF_002600585.1 Cystoisospora suis | reverse complement strand
CGGATCCTCAACCTTCACCATTTGTTGGAAACACGCTGCCCAACAAGTGTACAGAAACAGCTTCTCCCCCGTAACCGTCGTGACCCAGAAAGGGAAGCAACTGGAGCGGCTCACGGATCACAGCAGCTTGCTCAACAAACTACCCACTGGCGGTGGCTGGCTCGGCGTTCAGACAAATACCAACACTTAGTATGCTAGCAACGGAAACGAGAACCGTCCAGCTGTCCACCAACTCCGGTGACGGTACTTTGCAATAGCACCTGTCTAGTAGCTGCACCTCTACGTTGTCCGTGAATCTCTTCAGGCAGGTTTCCTTACTAGCTGTGTTTTGAAGCCAAGCCGGCGAGGCGGCAGTCAACCCTACAGCCGTTGACCCCCGCCCGGCGTTCGCTGATAGTGTGATTCTGTTCTTTAGGGTGGCGGAGGGAGGTGGCCGTATGTTCGGAGCGTACTCCAGAAGATACTGTGAGAGGTCAATCGCCGTCAACAGCAGCCAATCCAGTCACCAAGGGAATCGAGTCTGTCTTCCTCTATTTCTCACCGTCACTCCTACACCCGGGCGGTAGCCGAAAGCGCCGGCGTGATGGGACACCTATCCATTGTGGTCGATGTCTAGGCCAACAGGTGACATGGCAGAAATCCGAAGCCTCGGGTGCCATCCCCTACGACGCCGTCCATTCTCAGTGGTTGCCAAGAGCTGGACAATGTAGCAAAAGATGTACACAGTGGATAACGCTGCGGACACCACCAAACACGTGCCGTGAAACTAAGGGGACCGGGAAGCCTTCCAGCAAGGGAACCAGTAGAGAAAAGCAGATGGCTCGGTAGCGCTATACGCGGACAACTTCCGCTCAGGTTGTGGAGGGAAGACGCTGCCCGATAGAGACAAGCCCCAATTAATTTACTTTTCGACGCTGAGTGTTTTCAAGATCTTCACATTCTATGACTGTTTCTTTTTCAGTGGGGAGACCACACAAAGCACTGCGAGCCGAAGTGTCTGCAATCTTTGACCGGCTCGCTTACGCTGAAAAACCAAGCAAGTTGAAGTCGGACCATCAAGCTACTGCAGTGCACGGGGGGGTTGTGCCACTCTGAAGTGACGTTGCGATAGCCGGTTTCTTGTGATCGTCGCCAACATCCCGATGTCACTGTTGGCGAGGAAGCGTGTGCTGTCACTCTTACTTTCTTCGGGATGCGTGAACCCGACATCGACGCGGGAATCGGCGAATCTGAGGGACTTCGGGCCTTCGCCGCGCCATCTTCCCTACTCATCTGAGTCTAGGCTCTCTAACAGCAGACACCGAGCTCCCAGCCTGTGCACACTGACACCCCGCAGCGTCCGTTGGAACTAGACAAACTGCACATCAAACATACGCCCGGTTCCACAGTTAGCGCAACTCCGCCAAGCGCCGGGACAGTGTACAGGACAAAGCATCCTCATGCCAATAAGGCCACAGGTTCGTATGCGGAGTAAGTGCTACCGAAGCTCGGTCCAGCTACACGAGCGCGTGAGGCAGTAGACTGTGAGGCAGCAACTCGCGGGAGATCTCCTTCGACCTACGTCACTACGAATGCACTGCCAGCGTCCGAACACTAACCCGTGACACGTGGTTCCTAACAAGCAAAGAACATAATCACAGATCCCCGCTGCCTCAATCCGTTCTCCGTAACACGTCGATCAAATGAAACTGCACGGAAACAGGGCTTCTTTCCGCTGACCTCCTGAGCTCAGAACGGACGGCCACCGGAACGGCTCACGGGTCTCAGCAACATGCTTGACAAGCTACCCGCTGGCCATGGCTGGTTTGGCCTCTAGAGAAATACCCAGCATTGTATGCCAGCAACGGAGAGGGGGAAGGCCCAGCCGTCAAGGATCTCCAGTAACGATACTTGGTAATAGCGTCTCCCTGGCAGCTATATCTGAAGGTTGTCCCGGGATCTCTCCAGGCACGTCTTCTTACTAGCTGGTTTGTGAAGACGAGTCGGGACCGTGGCAGTCAACACTGCAGCCAACGACTCCGTCCGGCGCACGCTAATAGTATTACTCAGTTCCCGGCTATATGCCTGGGTGGTGAAGGAAAGTGCCTGCATATTCAGTAGGCTAGCACGTACTCCACAACAGATTCCGTGGTTGGTGAGTTGTGACCAGCAGCCCGACTAGTAGGGTAGCTTAGCTCCTCTTTTTATATCGTTGTTACACACTTCCACACCTACACCCGGACAATGGACCACCACTCTACCTTGTTCGATGCACGGACCGACCGCTGGCATGGCTTGATACGCATCGTGGTCAGCAACCGTAGGCTGAGGTATCAAATGCGTCGCAGCCGGGGCATCAAGCCGTTGTAATGCAGGAGGAATCTTACCACTCTGAACTATGTGACGTTCCACCCAGCGACGGCTGATTTCCCTGGTTGTCACCAATCTTTCCGTCACCGGTGGGGAGAATGGCTGGCCTGTCACTCTCACTTTCTCTGAGATCTGTCGAGTCGGACATCAACAGCGCAGCCGACCCGTGCAATCTGTGATCCTCGAAACAATCCACATCCCCCAACTTGGTACCCCCACTTCTTCACTCGCTGCGCGCCACGGTTCGGGTTGTTGCTTCAGTCTGCTACAAAAAAGAACGACGCCTTGGAGTGTCAAATGCGTTTCCAAAACACCAGGCGTCACACAGCCATGCTAGCTGCACCTGATCAGGTTGCCACTTCCCAGCATACATGAACAAGGGTCCGCACGTCCGGCACAGTTCGAAAATTCTCGCTGTTAACCTGCCAGCGATTGTCACGGGGAGGAAAGAAAAACCTTTTGATCCACGTGATTACTTTACCCTGAGCACAGACTGCTGGGGGGCACTAGGAGCCCCTGCCTTACAAAGGTGTGTGTTCTGCATGAGGTACGGGGGACAGCTGGCACAACTACTCCGGCGAGACCTGCAGGAGGCACGACTTGTGTTTTCAACAGACTCTTCCGTGACCGAAGGCCGGACTGGACCTACAAAAGCGTCTGCAACTCTTCAGTCCACTGCGCTACCCAGGGTCCTCCGTCGGATATGATTGGGGTGAAAAGTGAGTTCGGCTGCGCTTAGCTCTCAGGACCGTTTCGAGGCTTCCGACGCGCGACAGAGTTGTGCTAGGAGTGAGAACATTCAACCTGTTGGCGAAGATCATGGCCCAAGACTTCCAGTCAATGTAATGCGGAAACTAGACGAGGTACGACTGTTTGCCAGCGCCACCGCTTCTTGTGATTGAGAGGCTGGCTGGCATCCGAGAAGTTCAAAAGTGCCTGACTGACGCGGCGATTCTCCCTCGGAGCAGTTCACACGCCAGTCAGAAGTCTGCGGCCCCCGAGGAAGAGCACGCTTTCGAACAGTGAGAGCACTCGACACTCGCAAAGAGCGCTTCTCAAAGCTTGTTGCGAACGAAAGTAGCCTACCAATGCGTTTTTGCAGGGGCCACACACCCGCGCCACCTGACGACAGAAGGGTCCAGAAACAGGTGGGGGCGCCTGTTTCAGTACATCAGGGAGAGCACACCACTGCGTCACCCGGTCGCGCGCGTAACGCAGAGACTTACTCTCCTATATTTCTGCAACGGAGACAGCATACACACCACGCGACAAGCCACAAAATATCAAATCGACGCCTCTCTAAACTGATTTTGAGGAACCCAGCTGGTTTGCTTTGATGCGAAAAGTGCCGCGTGGCTACGATCGGCTGCTCCTCACCAGAAGTCCACCGTCCGGACATAATCTGAGGGTAACTGGGCGGGGGGGCTGGCCGAACTTTGCTGACGCAGTGCTACTATATTAATCTTCTCTTCTGACGAAAACCTCCAGCTGGAATCTCTTTCTAGCTAGAGTGCTCTCCGCCTGTCTTGTCAAGGCACCGGTCCTGGTGCGTCACACGACAATGATGAGTGGAGCTGAACTTGTGCGTGGCCCCCTGGAAGCGACGGAAAACCGTTCCCCTTGTCAGCGCAGAGCACCTTTACTGAAACATTGACTCCTTCAGGACAGGAGAAAGTGAGCCTTTGCTGTGATATGCGACAAGCGAGCTAAGGACAGGCAAAATGTACGGAGACAGTTAGGGCGTCTCATCAGTTTTGCGGCCGCAGCAGTGTACGTATATAGGACTCGCTTGTGATCACAAAACACCTCCTGATGAGTAAGACCTTAATAGAGCCTCGGGCCCGTCGGTCTGAAAGAGAGTTTCTTGTAGGCCGCAGCAGAGAACGATACTTGCGGGCCGCGCGGTCCGCGTAACACGCAGAAGTCTCTCCGCACTCTTTGCAGGCGTACGGGAGACAGAGCACTTTTCATGCTTCGGGTCCACGCATACAAACGGCCTGGAAAGTTAGCCTAGCAGCTGTTGACAGAAGCGATAACAGCGCTCAAGAACGGCAGGGCATCCACATTCCGTCCAAAGTATCCTGAATACACGTTAGTGCACGACAGCAAGATTCCGTACTCGGACTAGTACACCATAGAAAAAACATAGCTATGCCTATTCAGCACGCGTATTCCTGTAAGACAAGGCATTCTAACGTTCCTGGCAACTCACAGTCGAGTTTATAATCTGGAGAGCGCACAGGGCATGAGGACGCACAGGCACGTCAACGGTTGAGTAGAAGGGGGATTCCTGTTCCACGAAACCCGCACATCAGCGGTCACAACGCAGACGTGACGCAGTAAGGTTGACTCTCCTAGCAAAGTGTGTTCAAAACATTCATTGTCCCCGCTTCAGAAGTCATACTTTTTTGTGCGCTACCCTTCCACGGCAACATAGCTACAGTCACATACAGACTGATGTGCAGGAAAGTGGGCCGACTCATCTGGAGTGCTCCGTGCCCTTCCGATACCCTACATTGGCTCCGGCTCTCGGCTATGCGCGACGAGATCGGCCCTTGTCATGGCCGAGTGCTAGTCGCTGAGGGGTCATTTTGTCAGCCTACAATAGAGACTGTTTCAGTGTGCGTTGCTGTGGCGACTGCCTAACGACTAGCTCTGATAATGGATGCACGCTCAGCATAAGCACGGCTGCAGCAGAAACGAGAGATGTACGCATCCAGAGAGGCAGGCCATCCCGAGCAATACTCATGGTATAGCGGCTTCAGAACCCGTGTTGGCACAGGTAACCGCAACACGAGCAGCGACAGCGCCCCATCATCTCTCCGTCGCGAACCGCCGCCCGACAGCCTGCGTGACCACAGACTACCGCTGGCAGACACCACTTATTCCACCGTCCTTCTCGTGTCTCATCGAGGTCCAGGCTTTAGAGTGTCACATTGCACACCTGGACACTGCTTCACAAGTCAGTTTCCCCAAAAGGTCGTGGTCGTCATCAGCTGTCACCGGGTGAAGAAGCAACCTGCTGACTTTCACCTCGCTGCTTAGCTTTCTGCGAGAATTACAGCAGAATGGAGTAGAGTGAGTGGTCAAAGCAATGAGATACCGACAAAAGCCATTCTCTAGGCTGTATGTCGTCCGTACATCGCTTTTAGGCAATTCTCGTGAACTCGGCGTACTTCGAGTAAGCTCTGCAAGAACCGTGGGAGGCGACGCACAGCACAGAATAATGGAGGCATCCATAGAACAGTGCCGTGCCTTTGTTCACAAGTGCCCACTTCGTAAACGCTCAAGGGAGCAGGGCCACCGAACTTAAAGCTGCTTCTCCGTCACACTTACCTTCACGTAAATCTGCAGGAAGCCACTGGGAGAATCGCCCGCTAGCCTACCAACCAAGAGTTACCCGTTATTTTGAGAAACGGTATTCGTATTCTCGTTGTCTGACGAAGTGGCTTTCACCACGTGACGAACGTCGCACTAGGCAAGCGCCGAGCTGTTCTACAAGCTGTCGCTACGGGCCAGACTTTCTTTCCCCCTACGCTATTCAGCCGGACGTACAACGAAAGCTCGCAGTGCAGCCAAGGAGGCCGCAGTCTATACTGGTCCGGAGGCAGGTACGCCTTTCGTGTTGCCACGTCGCCCTTTTTCATTGTCACTCGTCACCCCTCCTGCTGGGCCTCAGCACACGTGTCCGACAGTACAACTAGCTCAAAGACATATCTCCTGGTGAACTCGGCTGCCCCTTGGTCCGTGATATCCTTTCCCAGCTATCCGTCGAGCTACAGTGAGCGAGCGGCTACGCGTGATGGAGCACCAGCCATAGGTGGGGACATTTTAAAAAGGGCCCAGCGCCTTCGCATGACCAGAAACCTTTCCGGACCCCGACCCGATGCGATTCTATGATACTTGAGAAACCGTGTGAAGTTTCGCATGAACCTGCTCGTCAACACACTAGCTGAAGAGGCGAGGGCGGGAACTGGGCTCGGAGAACAGAAAAAGAAAAAACAACAAACAGTAAACGACCCCCGCATACACCAGTAGATCACATCGCGCCTGGTTTGAACCCTGCACAGAGAGACGTTGGTGAGGACGTGTGCCGCTTACTAGGAGCATTAGCTGTAGGAAACAGTCCACAGATCATCTAGAGCAGAGACGGTGGTATGACCCACGACGCGACGTAATACACGCACAAGCAGACACACCCATAACTTGAGCGACTGATACAAGAGTAAAATCACATAAACCCTACTACAGGCCTACACTCGAAGGCACCTAGCCAACCAAGAGAACACGTCGGTCCGCTCCGGTCATCATAAATGCCTCGGTAAGCGGTAGTTCACATCACAACCCCATTCCTCGAGAGGTGAAAAAAAGAAATCAACATTATGTGGTTCGATCACACTGCGCATTTTTTGCGAGCCCCCTTCAGTGGATCCCACCTCTTCAAAACTAAGGCTAAGGGTGCCGCAGTCGGGATTGCCAGAACGCTCTCACGCGAGAGCAGAGGCTTACTTTCAAGCGAAACTGTAAGACAAAAACAGAGAAGATAAGGAAATGCGCAGATGATATGCAGAACGGTGCAGAATCTTGTTGCTTCGCCAACATTTCAACGCGAAGCTCTTGTTCCTCTGGTTGGACAGTACCCGCGCTGTGGCACCGCCTGCTCTTCGCGGGCTTAGACAGTAGTACAGCCACTGCCACGAATATCCGCGTGGGTGAATCTAACAGAGCAGTCCAGTCCGCGAAGTCAAGGCGATCTTCACTGCTAACCGAGGACAGAAAAAAGGTTTGACCGAAAACCATGGGAGAATCGTGGCCGCGCATCCGACACCGAGTATGGAAGCTTGATCTAACTATGCGGTTTGCGTCCACGAAGCCAGTGGAGCCCTGCAAGTGAACCAGAAGACTCCGCACTTCGCGACTACCATTTACTGTGCCCTCCCCTCCTATGTGGCACGAGATTTGTCGGTTCTCCGACTTGCAAGGGACCAACCAAGGACAGCAGCCACAGTCACAGAGTGATATGGCCTTGTTAACTGCCCTCTCAGCGGACTTGCACGTGAGGTAGCTGTCGACCTTCGGCAGCTGGGTATCGCTGCCCGGTCAAGATCATGATGCAAGACTTTGGCGCCAGGTTGGGGTGGCCGTGCTCTCCAGTCGACTTAATTCAGAAACCGGTGAGCCCAACGGCAACGGATCGCGCCGCCATCCGAACCGCAGTGCCCTTTGCTTCAGGGACCACGAGTACTAGGTCTTTCAGTCAGACACCGCTAGCAAAACGGATCTCCGCATTACCAGCTTACTTTCAGATACGGCTGCGCAGGCACAGGCAACCTCACACATCCTGGTGTCGGTGCCTAGTCCGTATAACTCATCGGAAATCAACGAGCATAGCTAGCTAGCTCGGTCCTCCGTCCCCCGGGGAGCCACACAGAACTAGTTGGCACCGTTGATCGCTTACCAACGCATAGGCCTGCGGAGGGAGGATCAGGAAAGGTAGACTCTTTCGCCACCTAGCCAGACAGTGGTAAACATATATAAAAACTCCCATCGGTTTTCTGTTCGGGGGCGTTGGGCACGAGAGAGTCTGTACAGCCTCTTGATCAACGATGCGGCACAATCGATGGCATTTCCTTCAAGATAGAAGTTGTGGCGAGGACCTGTCTAGTAGACAGCTTTCGTCGGCCCTCTCCTTCGGTCTCCAGGTCACATTACTAGTGCACCACTCACAACGAGCAAGCCCTGCAAAAGAGAGTGCAGTCTTTAAAGTTGAGTTCAGAGTCGGTATCCCCCGTCTTGATGTGCCCCGTCTGGTGGATTGCGTGATCCACGCGCGCTAGTCCTGGTCAGGGCTAAGCATGCTCTGCTCTCACCTATATGCATCTGAATATCACAACCGACTCAAAAGCGTGACATTCCCGGACATGCAGCTGTTCTGTAGGAGCTCAGGCCAAACCAAGCGCGTTGTCCTCTTTCGAAGCCCACAGCAGTGAAGCCTTTCATGAGCACTAGCGCCTGTCACCGACTTTAAGGTAGCTGCATGTCTGAATCGCTCTAGCGCCGCAATGCTGAACACTGCAGGAAAGAAATATGTGTGCTTGCGTGTGGTTCAGCAACCGCCGTGCCTGACTTCCAGTCTTCGCGTCCACTCCACAGGCACTAGCAGTGTCCGCCCGCAGCTGCGCTTTGAAGCTTTCTGCTGAACCCGTTTCTGCCCAAGACACCTCAGATGTCCATCACGTAACTGTAATGCTGCAAGTCCACGAGGTGCTGCACAGATATCTGTTAGTTCAAGAGAATGGCGTCCACGGACGGTACACCAACGAAGCTGGACCGCGACACATGTGGGTGCCGCTACCAAGGAATTCCAGAATGCCCCACCTGCCTTCATGGCCTGGGAGCGTGACCTCTCTCAGGACGGCATGCGGCGAGCAGGGCCACAACCGTGTGCGTTTGCCGCACTGCTTCCCTAGAAGGAATGAGGGAGCTCACAATCAGGGAAACCTGCAGTAAAGCTGGGTCACAAACTAGTCTTGCGCTGCGTCCTAGCGACAGCCAGCTGTGGTCTGCTGATAAACCTATACGCGTACCACCCCTCGATGTGTCTCCGCGCAGCTCTTCCAGGCCGATGCACTATGGACGAAGCGTAGACAGCTGTTCACAACCCCCTTCCTGACAAGCTTGGTTGCTGCAAGCAAGCCGCTCAATTCGCCACGACCCTTCTCTGGGACGCAGCAGCGGGCGTGGATACAGTGCTGGCTGCTTGTCGCCCGTGGCAGGGTGAGATTCCGCGGATGGCTGCTCTCTCGAAAGCGACTCATTTGTGGTTTCACTTGTCCGCGAAAGTGACACCTTTGCCCACGGGGCGGTGCGTGAGTCTCCCTCAAACAGACCCGCTGGGCTTTCAGATAAATCTCCCACCCGTGTGTTGTGAGACTTATGTGGTGGGTCTTAGGGCTGAACTGAAGGCGGAGGCTTTTTTGTTTCCGAGTCGCGACAGCAATAAGCCGGTGCCATTGAGTCGGACGGGGTCGGTGCGATGCACCCCAGCAATCTATTCAGCGTGGAGTGCTGACTACCTCAGGGCAGAGGAACCTCTTTGCTCTCCGATCCCGCAGTCTCCCAAGGCGGGACCACTTACTCCCTGATGTCAGAATTTACTGGAAGGCTAGGGCCACCTCAAGTATCCGAGTGACACGAGACATTCGTCATGACTTTAGAATGCACTGGCGAATCGTCTGTCACCAGCTGGTGACTTCGTTCTCCGTACGGAAGAGCGAAGGTGACATCGGAAGGCAGGGCTACGCCGGCGATTTCTGATGTCCTTCTAAGCCCCGGTACCGTCTTCGACCGTCACCAGGTCATGCCCAGTTGCGATTCTCTGACAATGCAATCAGAAATACGCTAGATGCTTTTTATCGCCGGCTGCTGCTTTCGGAGACTAGCAAACACAAATAGAGAGGGCCCTGTTTGCTTTCCTAGGAGGAGGGCCTGCTGTAACTTGCATGGCACTGATGCGGACGGCCTTAGCTTCACTGCGCCTCCACACGGGAGGTGCGCTTGCACAGGCAACGCTGTCGGAGACCATACAGCGGAGCCCGCTGCAACTCAAGGCCCTGCTGAAGAAGGGTGCAAACGACTGCACGGGAAAACACAGCTGCTTTGGTATGAGGTCTTCGGTGTACGCAGGTTTTCTACGGCGGTAGGAACGGTGCCCCCGAATTCTCATGGGGCCTCCGAAGACTCTCGAAAGCAGACTGTCGGCGGATTCCCATGACGGCGTTTTCCACCCCTCTTCAGCACCAGTGAAGCGGTCGAAGAGCGCTTGTCCAGAGAGGCAACCTTGCGCGCGAGTCACATCTCCAACATTGTCTCACCATGTACTCTCAGCGTCAATGGGAAAGTCATCGCTATATTCGCCGTGCCTGGTTTTCGATGCCTGCGCCGATAAATCGAGAGAACAAGTCGTGTGCGAGGAGCTGAACTTAATCACAGGGGGGGACTTCGTATATACAAAACTAACGTCTCCGTGGCATTGCGAGAGCCGTTCAGGGACAACTAGCCGCAGCCTGGGGTACGATGTAGTAAGCTGCAGACTCACTGCCAACAAGACAGCCTGCAGGGAATCACCGCAAATAGAACCGACAAATAACTATTTTCACCAGGAAGAGGCACGGTTACTCTCGGTGCCGCGTTTGTTGGCAAGGTGCAACTCTTCACAGGTACAAGCTGGCGGATTTGTAACAAGGCCGGAGGTGGACGTTCGCGGACGACGGCCGTACTGCGCGGCGCTATGCCATACACTTCTCCGCCGGAGCAGTCTGCCCGTTGAACGAAGAGTAGTTCCCCGACAGGCAGAGCTCGCTTTCCCACATGCCCCGTGCTGCCACTCCGGTGCCATCCCGTAGAGTACAGGTGCGGAAAAGACAAGGTCGCCTGCAAATCTTTTAGCTACGGAGAGGAAGGAAGCATGCGAGAAAAGGGAGCGCTTACAGTGGCGTATAGTCGTGAGCGTGCCACGCAAGTCATCAACCGTGACGCTGGGAGGGCCCTGCATGCCATGTGAATCCAAGGAGTTTTGTTCTCAGCTTGATAACAAGAACCAGCTACCGCAGATTTGCTGCAGTCCAAACTCACGGCCGTCGTATTTATCTGCAAAGCGACGGCCAGCACGAAGAAAGAAAACTGCCCGTGCCTGCGCAGTAGCCGCGCGGCCACGAATGGTAGGCTGTCTCCACGTTGAATAGGGGGTACTACGTACTGAAAGAAAGCCCGCCACTGCGCCTCTCCACGCAGAGTCGTTGGCCTGCCGCCTTAGTAACAGAGGCTATACCGGCGCCGGGTACCGTTTCTTCCTACGTTGGAGCTCTCCGGCGGAACAGCGTGCAGGTACACAACCCAGTGGGGGGACACGTCCTTCTCCCATCCAGAGAGACGGTAGCAGGCAGAACACTCCAAACCTTTCCAAGAGGCAGACGGGCTTGATATCAAAGGCCCTCGGCAACAAACAGAGCCGGAGAGATCACGAGCCTGCTTGCGCCGACGACTTTCAGGAAAGAAACGTCACACGAAACCCCAGAACCCTGCATGCGAGGGAAAGCGACCCCTTCTTTCGCTTCATCTCACCATCTGGGCCCCGTACTGAGGACGACAAAAGCAAACAAACGAGACGCGGACGCGTAAGGCAGCTGACTGACCGGACACCCTGATGTGAGGCTTTCATTCGGAAAACCGGTGACGGGCCAGCTGACACGGGTGGATACGTAATCCTGACCCCGACTGATCAGATTCGGCGATTGTACACCGGGACGAGAGAGACCCCCTTCCAAGGACTCCAGCACGCACGCGGCAGTACTCCCTCTCATATATGTGTCACTCACGAGCTGCCAGTTGTATGGAGAAGAATGAGGAGAAATGCCTCTGCTAGATTTCCTCCTTCTGGTATATCGAGGAGTCGGAGTTCTGTCAGAGGGGACTGGCTCTTGTGCAATGGAGCAACCTCGAGATCTCGCTGCGTCCGCACTCTCCCTGAGGCTGGCTTTAGCGAGAGTCTGTCGGCCTGCCGTTGGGCCCAGTGTTGGTGGAACACGTCCCCTCTCCCCCTTTCAAGTTTCACGCAGTTCAGAGAGCAAGCTCACGCCTCCGCCAAGTGCTGTGATGGTAAGGCCGATCAAAAGCTTACAGTTTGGAGGGGGCGGGACAGAAAAGTGCATACAGTCGCGTCAGCACGAGAGGGGCTGCTGAGGCCTGGCCGCCTTCCTTCGATGCCGCAAGAGTCCGACAAGTGCAGTATCGCAATGTATGCCTTATATGAGAAACTGCTGTGCCTGGATGGTGCATATCCCGTCCCCCACTCCTCGTGACCAAGGATGAGCCCAGTCACGCGAAAGGCAGATGGCCTCGCGAAGCTCCGGAGAAAAGAAAGCATCGGACCGGGGGCGCCCAGTCACTATTGGGGGCTCAGGCGGGCAGTCACAGCGAAGTAGCGAGCGACGCGGCCTGGCACTGTGGACAGCCCCGAGAGAGATGAGCTACCACATAGAAACTGATTGTCTTGTCCCAAATTCGTCTGACTAGCAAAATGCAGTAAGACGTGTCACCGTCGGGGCTGGCTGGCATTCTGTGATGAGTGCTGAGTGAGACGTGTTCGAAACAGCAGAACACGAGGCCACATGAAGTCTACTGGTCCGCCATGTAGTGGCCGCGCGACCGACCGCCCATTCAGTAGTAATGGCGCCTTCACTGGCGCAAAAATGTCTCTCTGCTTTGCGGCGCCTAGGTTAAACCACCTCACCGGGACGCCCCCTGTGGGGTTGTTTCACTACAGAAGGCGTGTCCTAGGTGAGGGTCCTTTAAAGTTCTTCAGGTGACTTACTGGCAGCTTCCTGATTGCGTCATCACACAAGAAACGAAACCCGTTGTGTCTCGCAGTTTGGCTCCGCATCTGGACAAGTCTTCCGGCGTTCACCGGGTACGTACAATATTCCAGCTCATCAGCCTTGGCCGAGGTCCAGAAAATGATGAATCACTCATTCTTTCGATCAGTGCAGCGAAGTCGGGGTCCTAGCGGTGTCTCTGCATAGCCCCCGGATATATGCACAGAACCCGTGTGCTTTGAGATTTGCTGTCAAAAACACCCAAATTCGCTAGCAGTCAGCCGCCACAAACGCCCAAACTATTCCAAGGCATGGGCCCACGAACGCGCATAACCCACGTTCTCATCGATAACTGCCTGTACTCACCCTCTTGGGTCTGCGAGTGGATTAGGAGAGTTCACATACCAGGAGACACAAACTCTCATTTCAAAACAAGATACGGAACAACCTATTGCTCAGGCGATCAGTATTCAGCACGGTCGAAAAACAAGGGAGATTCTCTTTATAGCTATAGGGGTGTGGAGATGCAGTAGGACAACCCGACTATACTAGTTGATCGGCATGAGGAAAGATTGCAGGAAAGGCGGGAGACTCGACTGCCACCACAGATAGGATGGAGCCCAACGTAAACGAACACTTCTCTACAGTCACGGCGGACAAGGGTTGCGGCTCTAGGGATTCCGTCAACAAGCTGTGCCCCCTTTCAGCAACCATAGAGAGCTGAAGTCGAGTGTAGTTGTTGCAGAAGTAAGCTCTTGGATATGTCCTAGACAGGACAGGCGAGATGCCTACGACAAACGACTTTCCTTGACTTCAGTAGAACAAGCCTGTTAGGACGATAGAAGACTTAGTTGCTCCTCGTTATGGGGTCATATATATGTTTGGATGTCACCTATCTTATCGTGTCTGGTCGGATTTCCTTTAAGAACGACACTCTGTCAGAGGGACGCACCGTCCCTCACCATACAGCTTACGAAAAGACAACAAATGGTCAAACGAAAGCATCACTCGTCGTCAGGACTACCACATTTTCTGGTAGGTACTGGCGGGGCAGCTCCACGAATTCTATCAACTTACGCGCGTCTCCATCACGCGAATCTTCTCCAAGGGCGATCAGGAGCCTCTTGTACATCCTCGAAATGGCTGAAACAGAAAGGTTGGTAATCAGAACAGCTATACTGAACACCCTGCGCGGATGCATGCAGCGAACAACAAGAACAGCAGTCGATGCAGGGAGCTGTTGTGGCATCCCCGGGCCGGAGAAAAGCCAGGGACAGTAAACTACCGACTAGTCCCCCCCCTTCATCAAGTACATCCACTGGCAGATGATAACCCTACTATATATCTGATACAAAAACAAGGTTTCCATCGCCTACAGTGCTCTGCTAATACAGCCTGGATGGGGAGGGTCAGGTTCCTGCTTCGTCCCTTCCGCTGCCCGTCTTACACAAGCGCACATTCTTAGAGTGACATCGCCCTGCACCTGGTTAGTCCAGATCGGCTGGCCTTCAATTGCGACAACCGGAAAAAAGATGGACGCGATAGAGAAACAGTCTCCAGTTGTTTGTTCGGAAAGACACGAAAACGAAACCATCTACGAGTAGTGACATAGCCATCACGCCATGACGAAAGAAAGAAAGGGACAGACTAGCCGAGAACCTTTCTCGATTGCTTCGGAGACGAAGGAAAGGAAGGGGGGTAGTTTTTCAAAAGTACGAGCAGACTTACAGGGCAATCGTCCTGTTGCTACGCCTTCCAGCCATCCGTCTGGGACGGAACGACGTCACGGATCTGCTAAAATGTCTTTGCGATAAGGCAGGAATGACGACGGGAGCTGGCAGGGGTGCAGCAATAGGCATCTGGTGAAAGGAGTCCCCATCCCTAGTAGACAAAAGGGGCGCTTCTGCTGTAGATGCATGGTCTCCAGAAGAAACCCCATCCTCCTGGCCATTGGCGGCAGGGTCTGTGGTGCGCGGACCTTCCTGAAGATCGGTAGCGACATCGGTATTCGTCGATGTCGTGAGCTCGGAGTCAGGAGAGCTTGCTGTCGAGACTAGGACAAAAGTTCTGAACTGTAAAGACACCGTAAGAAGCAACGCTGACAACACGAAGAAGCAAGAGCCTCGAATGCGGATCCTACTTGATGAGGAAAAAGAGGCTGCGCTGCTGTTGGGTTTGACGAGCGCCATGGTGTCAACAGAACGAATGCTGAGGCCAGAGACTCAGGGGTCTGGGGACGAGTTAAGAGGCAAGGCCGGCATCCCTCAAACAAGTGCTAGAGGCACCACCAGTTTCTTCCACCGCAGATGAAATACACTGTAAAAAGCAAGAAAACTACAGGCAAAAGGCAACGACGTAAGCTTCTTAGTCCAGTCAGGAAGGTACATTAGGTACAAGGGCCTTCAGGTACTCCCGTTCAGATACTCCCGCCACAAAACTTTGTCTTCCGGCTAGTCGCATGCGCTGGGGCGATGGCCAGCATATGGCTGCCTACCCTAAACCATAGAGAACACTCCTCTATCGAGATTCGTTACCTGCTACTTAGCCTCGATTGTACTCGAAGTTGCTCTTCCGTACTAATAGCGTCGAGCTCATATTGTACAGCGTAAACGGCTCCGTCTACTTGTCAGTATCTGTGCTCTTCCTTGTGCCAGAGAAACGAACGGCACGCCGGGCCCGGGACAGGACTGGCGCTTTGAGCTGGAAGCACCGTAAGAAACTCCACTTCGCGAGTTCACGCGTTAGAAGACCAACGCCTACACGAAAGAGAAGCAATCCTGTGTCTCCAAACTGGCGGAGGCACAGCACACGGTGTTGTGCGGTGTAGCGGAACAGTTTCAACGTAACCACAAGTTTGAACCCAACAGTTCAATCATGCCACCTCACAGGTAGTGCCACACAGTCACGACAAAGTCGCGGAACAGCCGATCGATGGCACACTCGCTCAGTTGTGAAGGAAGAGTAATGACGGTGCTTCGTGCGAAACCGTCTTGATGTGCTCAAAATTCACAAGACCTAGTTCTCAATAAGCGTCCAGCGCACGAACTAACCAAAGAGGTCCCACGGGAATGACTCTGCCTAGTCACCGTGCTTCTCTTCGGTATTTCCCAGATTCTTTCCGCCGTATCTTCCCGCGAAGGCTGGCGAGTACAAAGAATGTATACCGCATTCGTTCGTTACTGAGTCTCTTACTAGTTTACAAACAAGAAGAGAACACCTGTGTACACGCAGACAGCAAATGAAACGAGTAGCCGCCAGCGTGCTTGAAAGCGGATATGCAGAAGTGTCGGACCAGTCTTGTTCTCTCTCCGTGACGACGCGAATGAAAAAAACTGGTATTCCAGCGAACACCAGGGAGTCATATTTCCTTTCCCAGCCTGCACATGAGACTGGAACTGTAGGCGAAACCTCTGGACATAACTGACAAGACAAGTGGACATGTGCCTATATCTAGCACGTGCACAGTAAACCTCCGTACACTTCTTACAAATGTTTACGTCATTTTGTCCGTCCGCCTGGTCACGAAATATCAGGCAACACATATAAACCCGTGTCCTTCACTTAATTGGGGGGGACGACAAGAGAAGCCCTCCTTCGGCCTCTCCGCCTTCCTTTCTTTCTTCTTGCTTCGGCTCTCTACCTCTCGCGTGTCTTAAGATTGCAAGCACACTCGTCCTTGGCTGTCTGACGGCTACAGGCTGCCGACTGCATTAGCGAAAATTCCGCTTTGCGCCCACCCCGCGTACATCCCAAGCTGGCTTTGATAAAATCCTTGGATCAAGTAGTATAAGCCATCGGACAGGTTCACGCTTTTCACAATCTCCACCCCTTTCTTCTGGCTCCGTGCACTCAGAAAACTGCGTAGCGACGCAGGAGAAAGCGTAAAATCAAGCAACTCTCCTGCTGCCGAACGACCGAACTCTTTTTTTCCATTATGACTCTGGAACTCAAGTGTAGAGGGGGCTACCTTGCTGTTCTGTTCCTTTGTCTTTCTCTTTCTTAGGCCGTGCTCCGTATGCTGATGTTGCATAAAATCTTCTAGAAAGACACGAAGACAAGGGTCAAGAGCTGCATGCGTTATCATATGTGTGTCAAGAGGCCACCTCGAAAAACATCCCAGAGAGTAGAGTGCAATACAGTCTGCTACCTTGCGGCCGATACCCCTGTACAGAACACACACCCAAGTGAACACAAAAGTGCTTTGCACGCCTTCGATAAAGACATGTCATCTGTACGTCCATAGACCAGCACATGCATATGCACATCGGTGAACTCTAACCACACCATCCGCCGCGTTCGACAGGACCCGGGCTGACGTACTGAGCCCCACACAACATGCAAACTGACTGTCTGTGTGTGTCGTCCGTGCTCATCTAACCCTCTGTCAAGAGTAACCACTCTTTTCCTGTGCGTTTGTTGATGCTACGAGATTGTCTCTCTCCTTTCTTCGAAGCCTCACTCGGCAGCGTGGACAAAAAGCCACCTAACACTCGTTGCCACCATATGCGACTCAACAGACTGCGTCTCCGCTGTTGGCCACCTATGCCATGACGAGCTTATCTGCTTTGATCGTCGCAGAGAAAGGGCAGAACACCACTCCACAGAGAGAAATGTCGATTCGGCGAGTGAAGAGAATGAGGCGGGATGGCGTGAAGAAATACCCTCCAGCCCCACAAGATAATTTGTTCTCTCCACTTCTTCAAGTTACAAGATAATTCTGTTCTCTCCAGTTCTTCAAGTTACGTCCAGACACTTGATTCAATGATGCCCACCCTGACAAAGTGAACACTGTAGACGCACACACCCCAGCCGTACATACGGAAAACTTCCTGTTTGGTTCCTTTGAGTTTTTCATACAGCTTTACTCCTCCTGCGACAACTACGGAGCTCACTCGTCTTACCATCTTTCACACACACGCGGCCCAGCACGATTACTGAAATGTTAATATTCTCTCTATTCACTGAGCGGCTTTCTTTTTTCTGTTTGTTGCTGCTACAAGCTTGAGCATACATTTAGAGGTAACCGAACTGCCCAAGAGATAGGCAAACAGATCAGTGTGGGTCTACCACTACTGTTATGAGGTTCTATCATTGGATCCACGTGGGAGATCACTGAAGAGTGCTGCAAACAAACAAGTTAGTGACGTACTAGGCTGAACATGTACACTGACACAAACGTGCACACACTCCGAGTTAATACGCCAAGATACATATAATCTCATCTGAATATACCATACTTGAGGAGTTTTCCCTCACACAAGTGCACATACATAACACCTTTCCAGAATGTGCGACAACGAGAGAGGAGAAAAAGAAGCTTGAAAACGTACGCGAACTTCAAGAGTGTCTGATGGATTTCTCTCTCCACTTGAAAGACATCATGTTCTTTTACGTCGCTGCCCCTGTCTCCCTCTGTGGATTTGACGATCTCTCTTCTTTGTTTCAGAAACTGAAGAAAATCTTCGCCTCCCAGTCTCACCAGAGTACGCGCTGCCGAAGAAACTAACCGCGCCCGGTATCCCAGGCCTACAGTACGGAAAGGAAAAAGAGAAGAGTATCGCAACCGAGCTACTACTAGAGGTACATACTCCTTCCTAAGAGACACCGGAAATAAGATCAAGACGAAACTCTTCAAGAATATGCAACTGGAAAATCCAGGTCTCTCTCGGGTCTGTGTTGAGATTGCGTAAGTCACATAAAGAGACTTACAACAGAAAGAAAGAAAGGGCGAAAGAAAAAACGAAAGAACGGAAGAAAGAAAGAACCCAACACCCTCCTCGAACGGCAGGCGGTTATTAGAGTACGCGTACACTGGTGGAAAGAAGAGATCCACAACATAGCTCACGAAGACGGCAGTACAGACAAGAAGTAGTGCACGTGAGAACATCAACCGTAGAAACTCATCCAAATAAACAAAAAGGTTGTACAGAATGTGTCTCCAATCGTGCCTTCTTTTCATTATGCTGGTGCTTGTTATCTACCAACGAAGCGCCCTCATCTCTACGGCTTGAGCAAAAGATTGAGGCAAAAAGAGATGCAGCTGTCTCTGTGTGATGGGGACTTCCTGCTGTTGTGGTGTATTGCAACGCCGCATGAAGTGCCGTGTGGTGTACACACACTCGGCCACACTGGAGACGACAGCAGCTCAAGAGGAATGACACCATTCGCTTATCTGAAGAACTTTTCTGTATCCTCTATTGTCGTGATATTCAAACAGTGGCAGAGAGCGAGAGACGGTGTTGAGCTGGAGCAAGGAAACGTCTGCAGATCCCGCAATGCGAAACAAAAGAGATCTACGTCGTCTGATAGAAAATGACATACATAAATACCTACACACATCGTCTCTCCGATCGGGCTACTAGCTTCTCGTAAGGAGAGAGATATCAAGTGGCGAGCGAGGCGGTACGTTGGCAGATTGTTGCGAACCCCGGCTATCCGTAGACAAATGAAGGAAGCACGGACAAAAGATTCCTTCCTCGCGTCGTTCATTATTCCTGTCTTGTTTACTCTAGAATGAGACAGAGTCACCTCGTCTCCTATTTGATCTAGACGTCTGTTCAACGTAAGTTCCAGTCTTTCTCTCCCTGTCTGATACTCTTCTTCTTCCTTTTTAACGTGTTCTTCCTTTTCAGTTAGCATACGGAATACTCACCAAGGCTTTGGAGTTCTGTTGGTGAGGCTGACGCCAACGCATCGACAGAGGGAAAGGAATACCAGGTCTTCTTCGGTCTATCAGCAAGCATCCAATAAACTGCTGAAGCGTTTTTGACTTTGACCAAGTTACAAGGCAAGTGGATGTCTTGTCCAGCCATGGCCGCTTTTCTCTCTTCATTTCTCTGAGGGTGATCGCTGAAGACAATAACTCCATCAGAAAAACAGCCGTCCTTGCTAGGATTCTTCTTCCAACCCGGTAACATTTGTATTTCATTTCCCTCCTTTCCTCCCATCCCGTTCACGGCGTTTCTTTTTTGTATGAAAACGGACCCCTGATGATTGTCTACGGAGAACTTCAGTGAAGGTAACCAGTCTTCAAGAGAGACACTCTTATTCGTTACGATGTTAGGCATCAAGTCCTTTTCATCTTCTCCTGATATCCTTATCGTCTTCCAAGGGAGGCGATGATGATGGATCTTGTTACTCTCACCGGCGTCCGTGTCTTCTAGTCCTCTCACTAGGAAATCTCCATAAGCTCGCCGCACCGAGGCTAGCATTTGTGTGATTCTGCGCACACGGGTAACGAAGAAACATCACCAGAGAAGAAAAAGACAAGAAATCTCTGCACCGTGCCTAGAAAAACTTCTCACTCACATCATCATGACGACTTCAATAGTGAAGAGAACAGGAGATATGTAACTTCAAGTCACATGACGCGTAGAAGCAAAAACTGAGCGGAAGGGAGGACAGGCAGATGAAAAGAACAGAGAAGAGCGGAGAATCTGAACTATAGACATACATGGGTGTGAACTGAGGAATGAAGCGACCTAAATATCTGGCGTAAGCTACTGCAGTTTGGAATGAAGTCGGAGACCGTGGCACTTGATTGACGGGTACCGTTTGTATCACAAGTATGTAGGCAGGTGGATGAAATGCGAAGCCAGGAGTAGAAGTTATGGGAAAGAAAGATGAAGAGACGAGATCAAGTGAAGAAAGGGTCAAAGTTCATTCCAAGTGAATCAACCTTGATTCAAATTACCGTCCTATCTTTTGCCTGGCACTCTTTCTGATTTGACGTATCTATCTGTCCAATGTATCTATCTCTCCAGCTGTACTTTTGCGATCTTTCGCCACATGGAGCAACAATATCCAAACGACCCTGGGTATTAGGAGAAGAGATACAGGTAGGTCTATCTACGTACATTTGTCCAACTCGAGATGAAAATGTCGCTATATATGTATTATGCGACCCTACAAATACACTATTCTACCTAAGCACTGATTAAGTAAATAGATATGCACAGATACACATACATATGCCTGTAGACATCCGAATGGTGTATCACTCATTTCCGGTACTGAAGGTTCGCCGAAAAATCAGAAGGAAAGCGAGGGCAAAGCCTTGTCTCTTCTTTCTCTCCCGTCTCTCAATGTCAGTCAGCAGCGTTCTGCCCATTCATATACCCCCTACTCCTATCTAACCTAGGAATGTTGTTGTTGGATGAGCAGATGAATGAGAAGAAGCACTCAACAAGGGGAACCTGTAAGACTCGGCCTGATCCTGGCAAGACAGAAGAATGAGCTTTGGACGAGGGAGTCACCAATCCTGCCTTTTCTTGACGGCCTTTGGTAGATCTTCCTCGGCCTGGAATAGAATCGAACCTGCTTCTCTCTTCCTCCTTCAGAAGTTTTACTTTCTCTTTTTGTTCACCAGAGAACGAAATGAGGTCCTGTGTATCAGAACAAGAAAGACCCGACAACTTCTGAGGATATTCATATCCCCGTTCGAGAAGAGAAGAAGAACTGGAGGATGGTGATGAGGAGGATAGCGGGAGTGAACGGGAGAGAGAAGTCGCACCGATCTGTGGGGGAATCGGAGGAGAAGAATATGGACGAGAAAGCCCAGGGGAGTAGCATGTCCATCTAGAACAAGAAAAACAAAAGAAAGGAGAGAAGCAGAAATTCGTGAAGCGAGAGAAATATATAGGCAATAAGTTAATAGGCCGTGAAGTGTCTATACACCCGGACAGTTCACAAATACGAATATAGAGAGACATCTGCCTGCACACATGTCTATACGTACTGTAACTACCTCTCATTATACACCTGATCTCGGCAGATGATGTTTCGTTCATCTGCCGAGATCAGATGAGCGAAAAAGAAGAAAAAGAAGTAGGCCCATTCAGTGCAAAAATATCTGTCCAAACAGCTACACGAATCGCAAAGAAAGATGTCCTCTTACAGGCACAGGGTGACTGAGAAGCGAAAGAAAGGAGCCTGACAAGGAAGATCTTGGCCATTCGCAGATAGCCTTCCACTATTCTTCCGAACTGCTTCGGACCTAGATTAGGATATCTTAAAACACTTCTCTTGCAGTATCTTCACCCCACTCTCGCAGTCTCGGTCTCTATCTCTCTCAGCCTTATCCGTCATAGTTCCGTAAGCCTACCCAAGTACAAAAAAATCTCTCTCACATCTTGCTTGCCTCCACCAGCAAGAGAAGAAAAGTGGCAAAGCAAAGAAAAAAAAAGGGGAGAGAGAAAGTCCCATGAAAGAGAGCGAAGACGACAAGGCAAAACACATGAAACATTCGTCTTCACTTGTAAGCAGTAAGCTTGTCCCGCTGTTCTGCTAGAATATATCTTTTGCTACCCTTGATGTGATGGCATATCTGAACCTTCTTCATGGAAAACTCCTTACTGTTCCTGTAGCTCTGGTAAGGAGATATGAAGATTGAAGAAGTCAAACAAAGCCTTTCTTTCATTTGCTTCTTTTTCATCAGCACTCCCTTTCTTTGTCTTCTTCACATCTTGTGCTGTTGCAATCCTTCCCCCCTGCACTCCTTCGTTCGTGTTCTTCTCTGACTCTTCACCTTTTCTCGTTCCATCCAGCATAGTTTTAGCAGAACTTTCGGATGTAGATAGAGCTCTGGCAAAGATACAATTCAAGAATAAGTCACTCTCAGATTCAGGAAGCGAGTTAGAACTCGTACCATTACTCTCCTTCTCTTCTTCTCTCTCCTTCTTTTCTCTCCACAGTATTGTTGACTCTCCCTCATCCTTCGCTTGTTTATCTGTGTGCTCCTCGTTCGCTCCCCCTGGGCATTCCTCTTCGCACGCCATCTTGAGAAGTAAGCCTTTTCTTGGCGCCTTCTTTGTGCCTTTGTTCTTCTGTGTCCTTCTCACTGAAACAGCAAAGCTCTGCATAACTTCTTTCGTACACCTCTCCTTGGAGATGTCACGAGGTGTTTCATTCCCATTGTCTGTTTGTCGTTGGAAGCCTTTTGACGGCTCTACAAATTCAAACCTTCTTCCTTCACTCCCTTCTCTTCCTCTCTTCCGCGGTCGTCTTTTCTCCTCGCTGTTCCCTTTGTCTCTTCTGCATTCATCTTCCGCTTCTTCCTTTCCTTGTTCTCCATCCTTCCTCCTGTCCCCGCTGTACACACACCTAAACGCATCAATTCCCACACCTAGCGTAGTATAGAACAGAGTATATACATATAGTCCTAGAAGAGATTATGAAATATGAGTTTCTTCCGCTCTCCGTCCTCGGTGTGGTAAGGAGACGCGGGGGCGCCACGCTCTGCATGGGCACTAGGCAATCACACATTCAAGTTTCTGATCACATAGAAAGATATGTAACTCAGTAGGCACAAACACGAACTCTAACTTCCTATCCTTTGAGAACGACTTCAGGGAATGAGAGCCTCGATATAGAGGCTCAAAGGTGGGGTGTTTGGACGACTGCTCTCGGAAACGAAGGTCGACTCAACCACACAGCCAAAGAAGGTAACAAAAAACTGTCGAAGTGCTGGGTATACACACGCCTGCCGAGGAAGGAGACAAAGGTAAATAGAGGAGAACGAGAAGAGAGAAAGAGAAGGAAAAAGAGGCGTTTCAATGCAGGTGAGAGAACAAGCAAGAAAAAGAAATGACAAAGAACAAGAACGGGAGCCGTGAGAGAGATGAAACACAAACACGAAAAGAAGGCGACGAAGAGGAAAAGAGACAGTTTGGAGCAGAGAGAAAGAGAAGCAGGGAAAAGAGAAGAAGAGGGAAGAAAAAAAAAGACAGAAAGCTTCTTGTCTTCTCCGCTGGGAATGCCCATCATTCTCTTCTTTCCTCTCGCTCACCGATAGAGAGTAGTGTGCTGAGTTTGTTTGATCTGATACACCCTGCGGCCCACGAGGCCTTCCCAGAGATCTTCATCAAGCCTTACAAATGAAAAAGTCTGGCCTACGATCAACAGAGACAGAAGCAAAGCAAAAAACGTTCAGAACGATCCTTCTCCCACCTACGAAAGAAACACAGCGAAACACATGTGGAGGAATATAGATGTAGCCATAATATGTGCGAATCTTCTCTCTACAGCTGAATGCGCCAGTGTACATCATATATACATGTATGCGGACGCTTGCATGAAAATGACGGATTGAAGTATTTGTATGGTCATGTAACAGGGAGGGAGATGAGATACGAGAAAAAGGATTCCCTTTTTCCTGCGTAACACTTCCAGATATGTTGATAAACGTGCGAAGAGAGAGAGGCATGTGGGGCTAGAGAGAGGGTACTGATGCGATCTGAAGAAAAGAGTCAGAGATAAGGGAGTCTTGACGAGTTCGCTTGTAGGTGATATAAAGATACTAAGGACTGCAACCTCACTCGTCTCCTCCTTGCCCTTAAAGCCATTCTCCGAAGCAGTCCGCTCTCAATCTGGAACGCATCCATATTTCCATCTACATAAATCACGTTCTCTCTCCTCTTTATCTCTCTGTAAACGTATATAAGAATGTACATGCATACATATACAGAGGGAGAGGCATGTGCGTAAATCAGATGGATAGACAGAAATGAACTGTGTTACTTTTATTCCTCGTCACTTTGAGGAAAGAAGCGGCTGCAACCAGACAGGGCATGTACACACCCGTAGTAAGACAGTGCTGAGGTCGAAGTTGATGACAAGAGACGGAGAGATCTCTCCATCCAGCCTCTAGAAGAATAGATAAAGGGACATATATTTCCGTATTTTCAGATCCCAGGGAGGAAGGTGTGGGGAGCTGCGCGTTAGCTTCTTTTGAGTGTTCATTCTTCTTCTCAGCGGTATCAATCTTCCTCTTTTTCTTCACGACCCTATTACGAGAACAACACGCAGTCATCTTGACCACATAGAATGAAAGAAAGAAAAGAAAGATGAATTTCACGTCCCTTTTGTTCGCTTTGTTGAACCATGGATCCCCGTTCACTAAGGTGTATCCACACCACGGAGAAATAAAAGTACGGGAAAACGAGGAAGAACCGAAGGAAAGGTAAAGCGAGGGAAAGACAGAGAAAGAACTTCAGTGGAGAAAATATGGTTGAAGGATGAGAGCAGTCACGCGATCCGGGAAAAGAAAAGGCGAAAAGATGAGAGGCATCAGGAGAAGCAATGGTGCCAGACAACCAAGAAACCGAGAGAGAGTGTCTGTAAGGAAGAACTGAGAAAGGCGTGAGGACTGTTACGTTCCTTACAATTCATCCGCCGAATGTAGGTAGGAATAAGCTCAAAGATGCACATAAGCGCACTTCAAGGATGCATACGATAGAGGGACTCGCGGTGTACATAGAGCCGGGGGCGTATGACCACTACAGGAACATCACTTGAAATAGCACGGAAAGATAACGTGTGACGCTTCGGCTCCTACCGCTGAAGCGATGACTTTCCTTCGTTCAGTCACCACCAATCGCTAAAGCCGGAAAAGGAAAAAAGAGAAGAAACGAGATCGGGGACAACGCCCGAAGATCGGTCGTTTCTCCTGAATCTATTCCCAAACAGCCGGATTGTCTTGTTGCTAGGTGAACTAATCGCGTTTCATAAAGGGCACAGAGATTTACCACCTCCGCTGTCTCCTGGGAGCACTGCATGCGCATGCAGTAGGAGAAGCGTCACCCTGTCTCCGTTGTCTTTGACTAGTTCGTTGAGCCACGAATCTCTTGGTCAGCACAAGGGTTTGCTCTGCTTGTACTCTATACGAACTCACGAAAACCCCCTTTGTTTCTTCTTTCTTGGCGCTCCTATAGGGGCAGATGAAGTTCTGGTGAATGTCGCGCGGGCTAGTCAGAGCATGCAGACCGGGAAAGAGAAGAAACTGTCAGCAGAGACAGAGGGGTGCACCGACATTTGAGATACGACTTCGTGAGAGACAGTGTGTGTGCAGGGGGAAGAGATGGCGAAAGTACCAGCAATGGCGCACTTCCTTCTGATCCGTTGACTACGCTGTGGATTCTCATCTTCTGATGTATTCAGGAGGATTCTGCAAATCGGCTATGAGTGAAGCAGCCCTCATGTCTTTTTAGATGCTTTCGTTGTGTATTCCTTTTCACGAACCCACCAGACAGACAAAAAAGCAAGGGTTTTATCTTTGGAGCGACAAAACGATAGAATACTAAACTAATAGAAAAGGAAGAAAGGTATCTCTCTATTGAAAAGAGGTGTCTGTCTTGGTATTCCTCACGTTGATCATCCCCGGCAAGGAAAACGGAAACTCCTTTTCCTTATTGTCATTGGCCGTACAGCTTGACAGCGTGGTATGTGAAGCCTCAACATTCTTGTTCGCTTTCACTACATGTTAAGCTTTCTTGTCTCCGATCCCTAGTATGGTCAATCAGCCCGTTCCCGTGTCAAACGTCACAAAGGATAATATGACGAAGAAAGAAAGATGAGAGAAAGTTCATGAAAGACCATCTTTCTTTCGTTTGTTCCCTACATCAGGGTCTCCTATGCGTCTGACTCTTCCTCCTTCAGGAAGTCTTTGGGAGTAAACGCTCGATCCATAGAGAACTTCCGACATCTCTCTTGAAAACCCTCGAGAAAGGAGAAAGACACGTCATTTCCCCACTATCATTCTTCTTCTTACTACAAGCCCCCATACACTGTATGGTGAAGATGTGAGGGGAGTTGAGACACGGTGCGGATATCGAAGGAGTTACGCTGAAGGAAAAGAGAGAGGGAAAGCATTCGATATGCAACGAATCTCTGAATGTCCGTTAAGAGATTTTCTTTTCTCTCGTTCCTTCTTCTTCTTCACATATTCATCTCTAGCCTTCCTACTGTTACAACCCTTCTTTCTCCTGTCGCCGCTTCATGTCCATTTTCGTCTCTATTCTCTCTTCTAAACACAACAGAAGATTCCTTTCCATTTTAGGTGTGTTTATTCGCTTGTAGGTTTCCTCCTTTCTCCGTTTTCTCCCTGTCTCTCTCCCCCCTTGAAGCTTTTCTCTTTACATTGCCGTACTTACCTCTTCTTTCTTTTACACCTTCGTCATCCGTCATCTCGCCGTTTCTTTGTCTTTTCTATGCTAACAAGATAGAGAAGAGAGACAGAAGTTCTTTCTTCTTCTGTTACCCCTCGGTAGTGATGCTTTGTGTAGAAATAGAAGAAACATGATGATGGAAGGATTTCTTAAAGCGAAGTCTTTCGTGTTTCACCTTTTCTCCAGGTGTGTAACATCGGAAAGCATGAAGCTCTACTTGTCAGGTAGGCGGGAGGAGAAAGAGAAGAAGATGTTTTCCTTGTTCACTTCACCTCCGCAGTGTAAGAGACAAAATAGGCGTTTACCTTCTTCCTTTCTTCTTTTCTTTCTCGTCGCTCTCCCTTTTGCAGTCGATTCTCTCATTCTGACTATACATCTCATTCCTTCTTCATCCGGACAAGAAGAACCAGAGACCAATGAGAACAGCGATACATCTTCTCTC
Organism: Cystoisospora suis; assembly: GCF_002600585.1. NCBI lineage: Eukaryota > Apicomplexa > Conoidasida > Eucoccidiorida > Sarcocystidae > Cystoisospora > Cystoisospora suis. The sequence continues at coordinate 7,565 of NW_027155326.1, read as the reverse complement.
TCTCCTTTCTCGTCTTCGTCAACTTCTTCATTCTTACCGGCTGTATACTCGCCGCCTTCCTCTTTGTCCTTTCCTGCTGGTCTTTCGTCTTCATCTCTTTTTTCGTCTTGTTTTTCCCAACTGTCTCACCCCAGCGAGCTACATGACGGTGATGATAAGAACCAAACTTCTTTTTCCTCTGCTTTTCATAGACAAACGCCTCATGATGAAAGAAAGGAGGACAGATGCGATAGAAAGCAAAAAAAGCCTGATCCCAGGAAAACATCCTCCTGTCTTTCTCCTCAAGTTACAAAGTTGAAGGACAGCGAGAGAGAAAGAAAGCTTTCAAGAACCTCAGGAGGATCGCGTAGCGGGAGCGAAACAGTAGCATCATCGTCACACACATATGAGATAACAGGAATGGATACGAAGGACCTCCCTCGCAAAGATGGCCTTTTTCAGAAAGAAGAAGGTAGAGATGATGGTCAGCATACCCGCCCTATTGATGGAGAGAAGTATAAACAACAGTTTCCAAAGAAAGATTCTTTGAAGAGAGATTCTTTAGAGAGAGATCCTTTCAGAGCGATGAAAAACGGAGAGTGGAACGGTCTATCAGATATAAAAGTCTCTGAGAAGGAGTTAGGACAAGCACAAAGATCTCTTCTTGAACGTACAATGTTATGTAGTGATCTAGATGAATCTCCCGAGATGTGTGAGTCTCATCCCCGCTGTACGTACAGATGGAGAATCTCTTCTGCTGCAGGCGGAAGGGGTGAGAAACATGAAGACGATGAAACAAAGCGAAAGAAGAAATACGACGACAGCGGCGAAGAGAGCCATCTCACGCCTCAGGAGAAAAGAAAGATTTCTTCTCCGGGTGTATGTGTCCTTGATGGAGAATTTCTTAAACAGCAAGTTCAAGATGGATGTATGATGATCCCGAAGGGAACTATTCTTGCTATTGCTAGAGATCTTCACAGGTGAGAGAAAGCAGTAAAAAGGTAGAAACAAAGATAGACGAGAGAGAAGGTTGTCTCTCCCCTCCTCTCTTTTGGAAGAGTTATCTTGGAGACGATAGAAAGTCGACGTCTTCAGATGCCTTCTCCATCTTCGTGGCTTTTTGTCAACATTTGCTGCGGCCCCTCGTATAAGGAGGCGGACAGGTGTGAGACACGAGACGCGGTCGCATGTGTATCTAGCGATCAATTGTCTATCTAGGCGTCTATCTCTCTCTATATATATGTATATATATACGTACGAAAAACTGTATAGACGTACCCGTGTACTAGGATACGCATAGATGGTGTGCATTCATGTGCAGATTTTGTCCCTACTTGAGGACAGCGATTTGGCGCAGACGGCGTAGGTCACCCCATCACCTCGCCCAGAGGCCGTCTCCGTAGACTTTCTTCCTAGAAATCAAGGAAATTCAATCATACGTAGACCCTCGCGTTTATGTAGAGGCTTAAGCTATGCTATACACATGTCTATGCATGTATACACAAATATGTTTATATACTCGGATAGCGATGTAGAGAGACGTGTCCGATGAGGGAGCAATATTGAGGGGTTAGTACACCTCAGGCTTTGGCCGACAGTTCACAAGTGGCCATCACGGTATTCAAGTTACACCGACCACAGGAAGCTCAGGAATGCAAAGGAACTTTGAATACACTTGTACACACAGATAATCTATATACCGATGCAAACTTGTATATTTGTATATCTGCACAGATGTGCACCACTACATACCCACCTTTCTAAGCCTGTCATAGCCTTCATTCTTCTGCTGATCTTCCTATGCTCTTCTTTTTTGCTTTTCTTTCCGATCTCAGGGAAGGTCTCATGCCCATGGGTTCATCTGTCATTAGTCATTTACGTACTCGAGGTGATCCAACACTTCTGTGTCGAGCTATAACTCATTCATACTTCTCGAATCCTGACGTTCAGTTACATCATTTGCTCTCAAACGAAGAAAAAGAAAACGAACTGTCTTCTGATCTGTTCTCTTCAACAAGATATAAGAGCAGTGAAGAAGGGAGAGTGAATTCTGCGCACCCTAGTGTGAAGGGAGAGAGGAGCGTCGGAAGAGACAGGAAAGATCATAAGGAAGATGATAATGAGCGTGAGAGAAGGAAAAAAGAGCAGGAAGCACCTGCCTCTCCGTTTTTCGCTGAAAATGCAAAGAAATTCATTTTCAGTACCGGTTCCAAGACAGGGGAAGGAGAGACTCACGGGGGACAGAGGAAGAAGCAGAACACGAGAGAAGAAAAAAAAGAAGCAAGCGTTTCTTCTGCGAGACAACCCAGTGAACAAGAGACTGGAAGAGAAGGCGAAAGAGGAGGAAGAGAAGAGGAGGAAGAAAAGGTGATGATGATGATGATGGAAAGACTTTTTAAGAAACAACTGAAGAAACTTAGTGAGAAACCATGGAAGAGACTTCATCCATGGGAGAAGCTAATAAGGATTCTACACTAGCCCCGTGTCTACTTCCCGGGATGATTCACTCTCTTTTCAAATAACAAAGAAAGACGCCTCTCTCGCTTCCTGAGAATTCTCTGCAAGCCATAATGGAATAAATCTATCCTGCGAGTTACATACGATTGCACGTTTATAGAAACAGAGGGATAGAAAGCGAGGGAGAAACCTATTCGAATCACATCCTGTATGGTCTGGGGTAGTGTATGTGTATACACACGAGCAAATACCATGACGTGTCTGTATATGAATGCATATATATATATATATATATTCAAAATCCAACATTTGATTTCAAGCGTCGTGTCTTTTGTTGAAGGGACAGACGTGCGTAGTACCGCCTGTCAACAGGTGTAGTCTGGGGACCCATTTCGTACTGTGCAGCTATACTTCAGATATGCTACTGCGTTCTTCAAGGAATCTTGGACTTACGTCTGTTTGGACGGGAATCTGCTGTGGTGCGGAAGGGAGAAGAAGACTCTGAAGATCTGCTTGAGATCTCATTGAAGGACGTTCTAGTGAAAAAAGTACCGCCGAACTCCATGCCGTTTCACACGGTCACCGCTTGTCAAACGCAAAAAGACATCTCCACTATACCAGTTCCTAAAATAAAGCTCATGTCCATACATATCATCTCTATACATATATATATATATATATCCATACGCCTGAGCAGATACGTAGGGGTTATACATGGAGAAAAGATTGAAAAGTTCCTGGAGTAGAAGAAAGGAGTGTGTGAAGAGCGGCCTGGAGTTGCAAAGAGCTTTTTTTGACGAAAGTAGATCCGCTGTCACTCCTGTGACTCTCCTAGTGTAAGTAGGACAGATGCCGTTCCTGAGAAAGGAGATAAGGGGAGTCAGCTGATCCGTTAGTGATCACTTGAAGCTTCTTCTAGTGAACAGACGTGGGAAGTTCTTCGAAGTCCGGTCGCGAGGGCCACTTCTGTTTGGTTCGGTTGTCTGCGTGTCAGCTCTTGAGCCAAACTGTGGTAGATCTCCCTCTTACGGTGGCACTCCGGACAACATAGTATCTGAGAAGTTCCAGACGCCTTATCCACTAGTAGGCTGCACTCGCGTGACTAGATATACAGCAAAAGAAAGCAACGACCGCCGAGAAACCCGCTCTCGAGTGTAGAATTTTTCTCTGTATTATACCGCGTTTTCGAATTCACACGGACACCGAAGAATTCTTGACATCGTCTCACCCTCATAAGCTGAGCCCCACTAAAAGCCAAAAAGTTCCTGAAGTTCAGTAGCGAAGCAGAGCAGCGCAACTATCACGGGGAGACAGCACAGGCAACTCGGTGTGTTACGAGTGGTTTGTTCCCTTCGTCAGAAGAGTTGCGAAGAGACACGACCGAGAGGTTGACGCGCAGCTGCAAATGCCATTACTGGTCCGGGGAAACAGCCGCTCGATCAGGAGTCAAGTCTGCCGTTCTGGACCCGTCCGACGAAGATCGGAGAGCTCCTCAGGATTCTTGTGTGCGTGCTCACTGTTTCGCTTTCGGTGCAGCACGTCCCTCAAGCTGGAATGCGAATTTTCTCCACAAGAGGACAGAAGAATCTGGAAACCCCAGAGAAACGACAATACTACCTGAACGTGCTGATGATCTTCCTAACGGTGACAGCTAAGAACTTCTTTCCAAAGCAGTGTACGGGAGCTTAAGACGTTTTATGTGTAGTTACTGTCACCTCAAAAGGAACTCTGAAGAAATTTCCCACGTCAACCGCCATACAGCTGCTGCTGCCGGGACCCGTGTGCACGGCCTCTACTGACCAGCTGGTAGTGGCATCGCCTCTGCAAAACCAACAGTTGGCGGATCACCCTGTAACGGATGATCCTGTGTCAAAAAAAGCACCAAGAATCCAGAAGACACGCGTTCTGTCGGTCCTTCCTGGTCCCGTGTGACGGCCACCGGTTGCCAGAAGCAATGAAGTCAGGAGCTGCACGAGAACTAAGGTTCTTGCGGAACAGGATGGGTTGGACAACAGGTACGGGAAGGGTTTACAGGAACTATTTCTCGCCCTGCATTTATATGTACTTTCGTCCATCCAGTATCAAAAGCACTTCCTCATGACACGGGTGTCTTCCTCCTCCTATTGCCAAATCCGTCAAGTCACGCGTAGGCTGAGTGGGCAGGCCCGCTCGCTCCCACAGTTCCGTCACGAGGTTATAGGGGAAACGAGTACAGCACTAGGAATACGCAGTAACCGCCAATACTAGAGCTAGACAATTTACTCGGGACGCACCTACCGCCGAAAGCTGGCTTGCAAGCATCGACTGCATGGCTGGAATTGACTTCCCGATGCAGCGCCCTGGCAACGTTCGCCCGCGACCCGGCGAAAAAAAAAAGGGCGGCTGCGTAGCGCTGGACTCTACGCGGCCAAATGACACCCTGCTTATCACACGAGCTTAGAACTCTGCCCAGGCTGCTGCCCAGCAGCCACAGCTGCGAAGAGCGCACGCTCTGCGTATGTCATAACGCACTATCAGGCATGGCCGTCAACGGCATTCACCTGATCCGGATCCCGCAAACACGGGTTAGCATATCTCAAACAATCGCTCGGCTCCCTCAGCCCGCCACTTGGGTCAACCGTCACATACCGGCTTCGACGACACATATACTTCGTGCTAGGCGAGGGGTGACATCCATGGGTAGCTACGCGTACCGTGGGAGCATCGCTATAAAAAAAAAAAAAGAAACGCATGGGGCATCCCAGGGGGTACCACACCAAAAACTTGTGCATTATCTGTCAGTTACCATGTTCTTAATCGCCATACATCTCTTGCCGATGCCCCCAAAGAAACACGTCTAGTCTCATAAACACACGGGCTCTCCTGTTGAACGCTTAATGATCCCTTGTCACCCGTAGAGTTCTTCCTCCGGCACAAAACCTTGCATACACTTGCTCAGTGTCACAAAGTCACGCCGGCAGAGACGTCACCACTCTTGAAAGTGGTTCGTGTCAATCGCTCCGCCTCCTCACGCGTCCACGTGACCGGCCGCCCGTCGTCGGCGCCACTCCAGAGGGCGATTGATTTTCTTAGCGACGATGACCACCACTATGACTGTCCCCACCATTGCTAAGCCCGCGCCAATAAAGCCACTTACGGAACTGTCAAGGGAAGTGAAGTTGCCCAAAAGGATACCGACGACCGCTGATAAAAGCCACACAGCAGCTACTATCAACTCTGTGAGCAAACAAAATCGGCCGACGCCTGCCCACCCCGGATCGGCCCGGTGCTCCAGGACCGGAAACTGTCCAAACTCCCGTGGCACAAACTTCTTCGTAAGAAGGAGGAGGGGGAGCCGCTTGATCATGTCCTGAGTATGGTGGCGGCGCGCCTAATTCATCAGAAGTCGGGTCCCATGGCGCATCATTTGGACCCCATGACGCAGCAGAAGGTGAAGAACTTGTAGCTTCCTCGTAAGACGGAAGATATGGCAGCTGAGTGTCGCCTTCCCCCGGTGCCAGTCTGCGGTATGAGACGCCGGTGGACTTGTTCACGCTTCTCTTCTGACGCAAAACACCTCTCAAACACCAAATCATCCTGTGGAGTGCCGACACAGCGATAATAAAACCAATTGCAAAGGCCAATACAATTGCGACATTTGCGAAACCAAAGGGTTTTCCGAGGCGCCGATGACGGGGAGGCCGCCGACGGCGACTAGAAACGGACCTCGGTCCCTCCCCCGTATACTGTCTCTCAGCTCCCTCTCTCCTAGTGTCGTTCGCTGCTACGGGAGACCAGTCCTCCCGAACTCTCCCGCCCGTAGCCGTGTCCATCCTCGGGCCCAATTTCCCAGCAGCTGTGTGGGATGCAGAGGGCGTGGACTTGGCTGCTGCCACCGAGGCCATTTTGCCGAGGATCGTGGAAGTTCTCACAAAGGAGCCTTACTGTGTAATGGCCAGAGACCGCGCCTGTATCACCTCCGTGTCCCCCAACCTAGCTGTATCGCGAGAAGCAACGGGTTTGGCACTGTTGAAGAAGAAGCAGCCGCCCGAGAAAAGGCCCTTAGCAGCAGTCCCCGCTCCACCCGCCGGTATAAAAATACAACTTCGCCGACTACCGTGGGCTCATATGTCACCCTGCCCGTCCAGGCAGAAAGCCTCGACCGACATGTACGCAGATCGTAGAAGCTGTCCACCAGAAAGCTGTCTGATTTTTCCTGCCATCACTGTTGCTACTCTGGAAGAAACGGTCGGAAACCAAGAAACGGTCACACTCGGCAATCGCGGGCACGGAAAAAGGGCCAGCGTCACCTAAGTGATAAACCCTAAAGGTAGACGCGAAGCGCACCGCCCGCTCAGAACAGCACCTGCAAATCGAAGGGACCCAAGTACTACCACTGTCGGAAAAAATCTTTCCATAACCATGTTAGTCGCCTGTCCGACCCTCTGGCATTCGTGAGCGGACGGAAAGAGAGGGCTGACTGGAGAGAACAGGTGCCAGAGCCACCGCCCCGAGTCCTGCGCTGCGCGGAAGCTGGCACTCCGGCGACAGCTGCACACTACGGTCTCCAGCATCTGTGGTGGGTTGCGGGTGCCACACGTACTGCATGTCGCAAGACCCGTTGCCTCTCCTGTACCCCCTGCGACAAGAAGTCTGCTCCACAAAGCGTAGATCACCGCAAGTGAACCAAAATGACCATTCCCTGCCGCGGGGGGCATGCGCGTAGGGATTGGGCCATGCGCCCTTCAATCACTTTGGTGGCGTCTTAATTGGGCCCCCCGGGCTTGTGCCAAAACCCGCTTCGTGTCTGACTACTGTTGTGCCGGCGAGGAACACA
>NW_027155326.1:0-169 GCF_002600585.1 Cystoisospora suis | reverse complement strand
ACACCGGGGAGGCGGAAAGAGACACGCGACACTCCCGATGAGGCGTGTTAGATCAGACCGACGAAGGGTGACGGAAGGAGGGAGAGGAATAGTAGTTGGATCCTCGAAGAACTGAGTGTCAGGCTCACCTTCCGAGTAGCTCAGGAAACTCTTGTCAGGATTTTGCAAT
>NW_027155325.1:3235-3679 GCF_002600585.1 Cystoisospora suis | reverse complement strand
CGAGTCCGCGGCCTCTCCGAGGGCCTGGCGTGTACCGTTGCACGCCCCTCGGGTTGCTCTACCTATTCAAAGTCCTATCTCGCGCGATTCTAGCCGTTCGTGGCTTTCCAATCTCCTTGATTCTGGAGACGTGCGTTCGACGTGTATTCGGGGCAAGGCCGGCCGCGCGGGGGACAGCTCGGGTCCCGGCTGGTCGTGCTGCAGCCCCTCCGGTGCGGCGCGAGGCCGCTTCACCATGCCCGCTAACTCTTTCCGGCTCGAAAGGAGCCAAAACGTTAGGCTTCACTAGAAGCCATCCATTCATACTCAGTTTTCCCACTGGGATCGAGTTTTTCACGCATTACACCGACTGACTCATGCACACTGCACATTGTGGACCGCCTGGCCTTGCTCGACGGCGTCGGCTCGCGGGGATTTCGTCCGGCTTCTGCGTCGGACGCAGGA
>NW_027155325.1:794-3147 GCF_002600585.1 Cystoisospora suis | reverse complement strand
GCTCGATTCACCGGCGGGTGAGCCGGCCTCCGTGAGCTGTAGTGGCTCGCCGGGGGTTCAGGTGTCCTTTCCGTGGGTATTTCTTATTCGGTCTCGTGTTTGCTGTGGTTCAATGGTTAGCAAATGCCTTTTGCATCCCAGTGACACTTACTTTATGTGGAAAGCTTGTGTTTTGCCCTGCCGGGCTGCCTTCTGCTTTTCTGCGCGCGGCGCCCGTTGTCTTGCGGCTGCCGGCGCATGCTGCTTCTATGGGGGGAGAATTTCCCGCCTGAAAATTCTTGGCCTCCTTCGGCCTCTTTAGGCTGTCTGTGAGTAGATTAGCTATGCTAGACGTTCTACTCCTGCTTAGGCTCCTCTAGGAGCCCTAATACCGCTTTCCTAAAGTCCACGGACCGTAGTTCCGTCCTTCCGGTCCGTGGGCCAGCTAGGTTGCCCGTCTATTAGCTCTGTTGTTCGGCCTGTGTTTGGCTTTTCTTATATTTCCTGGTTTTCTTGCACTTTTCTGAGCTTCGCGGCTCCGGATAGGCTTCCCTATCCCTATTCTACTTCTTAGGCTCCTCTAGGAGCCCCACTAGTTTTGTGTGTGATCCGTTCTGTTGCCGAGCTACCTAACGCGGCTTGCGCGCGGGTAGGAAAGTCCGGCCGTTGCGAGCTCCCCGAGAAATGTGCTCCCGCCTTGATGGGGGGTTATAATAATTCCTAAAATCGTACAAGGTGCCTAACGCATCTTGAATTAGCTCAACATGTGGCCTGGCCGCTGAGATCGGCCAAGCGTTCCGCTGCGCGTGAGTTGCGAAGTAGACAGCGCTTGCCCCGGTTCTCTGCTACTGTGGTGCGAAATATCGATTTTCCTAAATTTACGCGTACGGCTATAACTTAGGTACCTCTAGATACCTCTTTTCTGCCTTTATCTAACTCGGCTAATTTCAAGGCGGTGCGGGGCCTAGGTGCCGCGCGAGACCGCCGTGCAATTTTCGACCTCTACTGCAGATCACGAAAACGGGGCCGTGCATCTCCCCTACAGTAAACAGGTTTCTGGCTCCCAGGAACTCTCCCAATAGAAGTGTTCCCGGGAGCCAGAAAGAATCCCGTGGATTCCTTCTTGCTTTTAGCCTCCCCTAGGAGGCGTCAATTTCCTTGTCCTGCTTGGGCCGTGCTCTGGTCCTCTCCGGCGACGGTGTAGGCGATGCGTTGGCGACCTGTTGGAGATGCCCAACGTTCTGGTGAGGCAAGTTCGTTTTCTCCGGGGCTGTAATTTTCCCTGTATGCCCCTGCTGGGCCTGTCTCTCAATTGGTAGGCCGCTGCGTGCGTGATCTGGTCGTTCTCGGCTCTTGGGAGCTCCGTCCGTTCCGCTTGTCGTTCTCTCGACTTTCGCGTTCGATGTGCGTCGGTCTCCTGCTCTTAGGTTTGGTCCTCCGACCTTGTTACTTTCGCGCCAGGGAGCTCTTGGTTCCTAGAATTGATTGCCACTATCGCTGGTCCGCGAGGGTTCCTTCTTCCTCTGCTGCGTGGTTACGTAATCTGGATTTCGGCTGGTCGTGGACGTTTACCTTGACTTCGTACAGTTCACGATCGCTACTTTGGTACAAATAGGCCACTACTTCGTAGCGATCGAGGCAGGATTGAAAAATCCTGACAACAAGCCTCATAGTCGGGCAGCCAAGCGGACCCACGGACCGGGAGGGCGAACCTGCAATCCGTGGATTCCAGGAAAGCAGTACTGTGGCTCCTAGAGGAGCCTACTCAGATGATAAAAGCCTTCTGAATAGTCAGGCCACCCGGAGAATCCTCAGAAAGGCCAGAAAAGGCCAAAGGTTTCCGCGCGGGAAATTCTCCCGCCTTAGAAGCAGCATGCGCACAGCGCCGCAAGACAACGGGTGCCGCGCGCAAGAAACAGAAGGGGGCCCGGTAAGGCAAAATAGGAGCTTTCTGAACGAACTAGGCATTAACGGACAGCAAATCACATTTGCTAACCGTTTAGCTTACTCAAAGAGGACAAGAGCAAGGAAACATTAACGGGAACGACACCAGAAGCCTTGGCGAGCCACCACGGCTCGCGGGAGTCAACTCGCCGGTGAATTGAGCCGGGAAAAACACGGGTTCCACCCGATCCCGGGCAAGGAACCGTGCACAATAAAAAGAAAATGCACATTAATGCACCTGGGAAACCCCACAGTCTGCGTCCGACGCAGAAGCAGGATGAAATCCCCACGGGCCGAGTCAGTCGAGCGAGGCCAGGCGGTCCGTGATGTGCGGTGTGCATGAGTCAGTCTGTGTTTCGTTGGCGAAAAACTCGTTTCCTGTAAAGTACCTGGAGAGTAATAGATGGCTTCTAGTGAAGCCTAACGCTTT
>NW_027155325.1:399-722 GCF_002600585.1 Cystoisospora suis | reverse complement strand
GCCGGGACCCGAGCTGTCCCCCGAGCGACTGGCCCAGCCCCGCATACACGCCGAAGGCGCGCACTCCGGAGTTAGGGAGGCGAGAGAGCGCGTAAACCCGGAAAGGCTTAGATCCAGGCGCTAGATTGGCAGAGGAGACCAAGAGGCGTGCACAGGTCCACGCCGGGCTCTCAGGGAGGCCGCGGACGCGAAGATCAGTCGTTCGCCGCCCGGGCCCAAAGAGCCCAAGGGACTCAAGAGGAAGGCCGACCGCAGGGAGTGATCCCGCAAGGTTTGGAGAAGTCTGGGAGGCCAGGAACTCTCACGGAAGGTGTAGCCGACGA
>NW_027155325.1:0-196 GCF_002600585.1 Cystoisospora suis | reverse complement strand
ACACACCGACTTCCCTCACTCTTGACACGAGTTTCGTCTCAATGTCCCTTCAAACAGGCATCACTTCTCACTCCTCACTCTTTGTGTTGGTCAAATGAAAAGGAAGACTCCTCACACGTTACGAAGGACTTTCAGACCCATCTCTCCAGTGACAGGTTTTCACACGAATTGGTCGCCGCCTTCGCGTAGTCTCTGG
>NW_027155324.1:597-806 GCF_002600585.1 Cystoisospora suis | reverse complement strand
TGGGTTGAAGCACTTGTAGGAATTGACGGAATGCTTCGCCCGTGCCCCCAAACGCAAAACGATCGTGCGTTGGAATCGCACGAGAGCCGTTGCCTCACAGCGTACGTTTGTTCTACCACCTGGCTCTTGCATCCTTGCTCCACTTCGGTTGATTCAATTTCATTTTTGTTGGGTTGTGTCCTTGTATTGCCTTTAGGTATCGTTTGCTC
>NW_027155324.1:0-123 GCF_002600585.1 Cystoisospora suis | reverse complement strand
CCAACGAAATCCGCCGTCGTGTGGATGAACGGGCGATCGAATCGATGTGTCTCCAGCACTTCTTGACGGGTCGTCGCCCCCATTTCGCCTGGTACTGGCCGAAACAATACACCTTCGTGGGTA
>NW_027155323.1:17788-17973 GCF_002600585.1 Cystoisospora suis | reverse complement strand
CGATCTGGAGAAGATCTTCGCCCTTCTCCGCTTGCTTTCTCTTCTACTGCAAGAAGATCTCTCTCCTTCTCTCGACCTGTATAAGGCTTGAAAGTCTTCTTCGAGACAACTCGATTCTCTTTATCCACATCTCGATCTTCTTTCTTCTTACTACCTCCCTGTCTGTCTTTCTTCTTGGTCTTTTC
>NW_027155323.1:15087-17487 GCF_002600585.1 Cystoisospora suis | reverse complement strand
ATCGCACGTCACTTTGATCTGTCCTCTCTTAGATAGAAACCTCACTAAGGCCTGCATGGCAACCGTGGCGAGCAAAAGAAAAGAGGACTTGAAAGGGAGATATCTCAATAGATTATGTTCCCGTAAGACAATATACAAAACCGTCACAACAGAAGAAGATAGAAAGTAAAGCAGCCAGTAGACCCGCTCATATAAGAAAGAGGCGACTCCCCCCGGAGAAGAAGAAGAAGACGATGGNNGAGAGATCATCGATCCTAAGAGAGGCCGCCCAGCTTTGAGATAAAGAAGGATCGGATGGAGAAGAAAGTTAGGGAGAAAGACCAAAAGAAGTTGTGGAAGATGAAGAAGAATCGTCAAGAGTGCATGCAACCATGAAGGTGACGAGGCAGACCCTAGACATGTATGATATAATGTATGAAGAAGAAAGGAGAACATCGAAGAGGGCCGCGACGCCAAAGTCCCGAAAGACGAAGAAGAAGAGAGAGAGGAAGAAGAAGAAGAAGACGGAGGAGCAGAAGGATAAGAGCTACATGACGTTGAAGATGTAAAAGGAAGAAGAAAACCGAAGACATGTCTCAAGTTGCGACGTCTTGCTCCTTCATAAAAAGTCGCTTGTTCTTCTTCTCCTTCTTGATCACTCCGACCTAAGACGTACTTACCACCTCCTTTTCTGTCGTCGCCTTTTCTTCGGGGCGCTAGAGACACCTCTTTCCACCCTCTCGTCTTTGAAGAGACAGAAGAAGAAAGAAAGAGAAGTTCTGGCTCATCAGGAAAGTAAACAGAAGGTGAGCTCGACGATCTTCGACCTCCTTCACGACGGGTGGTTGAAGAAGAAGAAGAAGGGAGAACAATAAGAGAAATCCCGAAGAGACGTATAGATAAGTATGAAAGAAGATAGGTGAGAGAGGAGATGATTCGATAAGATGTCTTATGGATAGTTAGCTGCGTAGCTCCTCCAGAGATGATAGTAAGAATGAAGAATAAAGACAGAACATGATTAGGAAGAGATTGAAGAAGAGGAACTCGGCTTATAAACGGAATCTGAATAAAGAAATGACAAGAGGCTGCAAACATAGAAAGACAGAAAGAAAGAAAAAGAGAGGCGAGAACATGAGGATGACAAGAAGAAATACGAGATCTTCTCCTCTCTGTAGAAAGCTCTTCTTCATACATCGCTCGTATCTCACGGGTTCTCTTCATCTCTAGAGAAAGATACACATGCTATACACAGTCATGCACTGACACATACACACACCTCTCCCCGTATGTACGGCTTACGGATGGAGCTAGCACACACTTCTCCCCGTGTGTATGAGACAACGCGGCTAACTACCTATCTGTCTGCCTAGATATCTATCTACCTACCTACGATTCCTTGCGATCTCCCCATCTATCCCTCGCTATCTGCCTGCCTAATGTCAATCTGTCTATCTATCTAGCTATCGATCTCTATCCGCCTACCTCCTGTCAGTGTATCAATCTATATATCTTCGATGACTCCGCCTCGATCTGTCTTTGATCTATCTTGACTCTACCTACTTTGCTTAATCTAGTTATCTACCATCTTCAGACCACCTCCCCTTCCATCTACAGTTGCATGACGCATGTATGTCTTTGTATTCGAGACAAGTGTAGTTAGATCAATTGCAGATAGATAGGCTGATAGATCGNNTTCGAGACAAGTGTAGTTAGATCAATTGCAGATAGATAGGCTGATAGAACGACCCTCCTCACATACACATACACACATGTGTAAGCAGATGTCACACACTGGCTTACAGACTCTCGCGTCTATTTTCTACAGATGAATGACCCCTATCTCTATAGAAAAACGATTCCTCACTCTCTTCTTGATCAGCTTAGCTTCTACAGTCTTCATACATACATCTCTATACTATATCTACATATATATGTCATACATAGACCATACACAAAGTCAATGATGTTCCTTCTACCACACGACAGCCGACTGTATAGACAGGGTGTACATACACCCCACGGCCCCTCCTCCTCCCCCCCTCTTCCCCCACACACACAGAGATCTCCCACTCTCTTTCTATACAGGTAGATGTAGAGAAGCAGGGGTGTATGTGTTTAACGTACTCATGACAATCCAGACTTCTAGCCAGAAGGTTAGGGTCATCCAGGCTTTCTTAATTTCTTGAGACACCTTATACACCACACCAGGGTCTCCCCAGTCAAGTTGTTTCTTCTGTGCTCCTTCCTCTTCCCCCCACAAAACGCATGCAGGAGAGAAACCGCATCCGAATCCTCTCTCTCTTGTTGTCTCGACTACTCTCCCGTCTTCATGACGAGAATCTCTGTCTTCTCTATGATCGTGAAGAAAAGCAGAAGCTTCTCTGTCCGTGTAATTTCCCGCCGTTGAACCTAACGAAAACA
>NW_027155323.1:0-14945 GCF_002600585.1 Cystoisospora suis | reverse complement strand
TTTCTCCGGCCGACACCTCAGAAATTGGGTATCTTCTCCTCTCTCGGTTGCTGTTGCTCTAAAGAAGAAGACGAGGAGGAGGAGGTCCTTCCTTCTGCTTCTCCTGAGACACCCGGCAATGCCCCTGACGTTGTGAAACCTAAAGTCTTTCCAGAGAGAGAAGAAGACGTCTGCTGTGAGAATGAAGAGGAAGAAGCTTTTTGATACCTGCAGAATTCTAAGAAAGGATGAAGACGTGGGAGATAGACATATCGATAGAAAGAAAGGAGGGTTCCTACGACCGCTATGGGATGCCATAGAAGAGCTTGAACCCGTGCGAGTTTTTCTCTTCTTTCAGATCCAAGAATGAGGAGAATTCCGCAATATAAGAGACAGGAACAAACGAAAGGGGCCGATGATGCTATCGCATCGGTGATTCGGGTGTATATACGGTTGACCTTTCTGAAGAATCTTCTTATCGATCTCTGCATGCGAGATAAGGTTCCATTCAAATAAAGAAGAAAGAGAAGACCCCCAGAGCCTGCGAGAGAAAGAAGACCCACTTGATATACACGAGGAAGTTGGAGATACTCCTCCCAGAGACGTAGAAGAAGAGGTCGACAATATGGATAGAGAAAGTTCAACCAAATGAAGAGAATGCGTAAAAGATTGAAAAAGAACTCTCCGTACGCAAGCGAAATAGAGAGAAAGGATTGTACGATAGCATGCAGAAGAAGAAGGAAAGAAGATGAAAAGGAATGAAGAATCTCGTCAAAAGAGCAACCGAGAAATGTATCAAGATCTTTCAGATGGGTCTCTTTATAGGAAGGAGTCAGGTGAAGAAAGTAAAAGAGAGAAAAGACAGGAAAGATCAGAAAAGCAAAGACAGGGAAAGAGATGAAGACGCAAAAACGAAAGAAACGATACAAGGTTACCAAGCTCTTCTTCAGGCAGTAGACACCCGAACAACGCAAAGAAAGACGTGAAGAAGAGGAAGAAGATGAACGAAGAAGAGTCATTTTGAAGAGCTAGAAGACGAAGAAGAAAGGGTGAGATATCTAGACTAGAAAATTAACTTCCTTCTTCTTCTCCTGAGTGTGTTTTGAGAAGAAAAGATGGATCGAGGAAAGGGGAGAAAGGAGAGGAAAAGAAACAGAAAGAGGAAGAAGAGGAAGAAAGAGACAGAAAGAAACCGATAGAAACAAACTGCGTTTCGCTTGCGAGGAAAGAAAAAGAAGAAGAAGACGAAGAAGAAGAAGAAAGCAAATCAAGAAGTGTCAGAAGAGTAAAGAGGAAATGAAAGAGATAAGAAGAAGAGAGAGATAGAACAATAGGGACCAGTCAGGCTTGTTCTGCTTCTTCTTCTTGATGGATTCTTTTATGTGCATGCAGGCAAGCAAGAAGAAAAAAATCTTATCATGTCTGGCTATGTAGTATCTATGTAAGTACTCTTCATTCACAGATGGGTATATATATGAGACAGAGATTTTGATATAGGTGCATAGAGATTTCTCGCTTTGTAGAAATCTGCTACAGGGACACCTCTCTCTCCCTTCCTAGGTACGTATATACATCTATATATACATGTATCTGCGTCTTTCTCTTTCTGTATAGATATCCCATCTGCTTGTACTATTCATGAAGAGACTGTCTTTCGTTCTAACCCTCTCCTTCATGTTGTACTTCATCTTCTTCTTCCTTCTCCTCTTTCTCTTGTTCTGAAGAGATGACGGCGATTAGAAGAGTGAGAAAGAGAGGGAATAGACAGAGATAAGATACAGAGAAAGAAGAACGGGAGATTTACAGAACGGACAGAGCCGAAAGCCTCTTATAGAAGAGACAATAAGGAGAGCTTTATCTCACAAAACAGATTCGCTGAAGGGAAGGAGATAGGAAGGAAGAGATGAGAAAAAAGGGAGAAAGAAGGAGAAGAAAGAGAAGAAGACCTTGAAAACGCGCGAAAAGAAACGAAGAGGGAGACGACCTCGTGATACAGATGGGAGAGAGAAAGATTCTTCTTATCTTCTTCAATGAAATAGAAAGGAGAAAAGATAGCAGGGAAACTACGAAGCTGAAGAGAAGAGAAGAAAGCGAAAAGATAGAAAGAGGAGACAATCTAGGCGACGCTATGAAGATCGTCTTCTTCCTATGGCGAAAGATATAGAGGAGAAGAGAGACCTCCCCCTCTTCGCCAGGGCAATATCTATCGACAAGAAGAAACTCATTACAAAATGAAGTGAGAAAGAAATCCACACTTCAAAGATGTTGTTCATGAGAAAGAAAGTCAAGAGAGTGAGACAGAGAGAGAAGACGTCCCTCTCAATCTGACAAGAAGAAAGAGAATAAATGGGGAGTGCTCCTCCTTATCTCCATCAAATCGCAAGAATGCAAACACCTGCCTAACTCGAGGAAGCAGGAGCCATAGCTTAGCTCATTCGTCTGCTAGCCAAACAGACTGAGATTTGCTGCTGAGAAGAAAGAATGACGGGGACAGATGTGATGAAACAAACGACCTCGATAGACGAAGAAGAGGAATTCTCCGACTGTGGACAACGAAGGAAGGGAATCGGGAAGGCAGAAGGAGGAGGGGGAGACAAAGAAAGAAAAGGAAGCGAAAACCGAACTCTGTCGCGTCACAACACCATTGGAGAAAGAAGGGAGAATACGACGACGGGCAGGGAGAGCACAAGAATGAAGGAACAGCCGGCGATACATGCAACGCCGACTGAAGGAGGAGGGGAGACTGATCAGAAGAAGAAGAAGAAAAGGAGGAGGAGAAGAAGAAAAAGAAAAAAAGAGAAGGCGAGATTGTTGTCCTGGGTTGTTATTGAAAACCAAGAGAAATGAAAGGCAAAATTCTGCATGTTAAGGAAAGCATCTTCTTCTTGGAGGAGGAAGAAAAGCATGATGATCATCACCGTAGTTCAGGTGTATGTACACCGCAACTCATCGTACATGTGAATCCCGAGAAGTAACAACATGGCGACAGACTAAACGGGTCAGAAATCTCTCCATTCCCCCCGCCATCTAAAGTTCTCTTCTTTCTTCTTTTCCTTTTCCCCTCTTTTTCGCATCATCCTCTTCCTTTCTGCTTTTTGTTTCTCGATCCTCTATCTGTCTCGCCTTCATTCTTCTTGTCATCAAGAGCATCTCGATACCTACAACAAAGCCAAGCGCGGAAAAGAAGAGAGAGAGAGGAAAGAGAAGAGTAAAAATAGAGAGCTTCTCTCTCTATCTCTCTTCCTGAGTGAATGAGCTTTCTTTGTTTTACTGTCCAGCAACCATCGCCTATATTTCTTTCCTACTTGTCACAAAAAGATCCCTTCGACCTCTCATTTCTTGAGACATACCGATTTCTATCTTCAAGAACGTCTCTGCTGGCGTTCTACCCGGTCTTCTTCAGATCCGCTTCTTTTTGTCTTCGTTTGCAAGCCGCGTCTCGTCGTCTTGGGTGTCTTGAATAGAGTGTATGTACACTTGAGTTCTACATGGCTCTTTTGGCCCTTCATCATCCCTTCTCTCTTTCAGTTTTTTCTCTCGTTCTTTTTTAGCTTACTCTTCTCTCTCTCAACTCATCCTTCTGTCTTTCTTTCTTCTTCCGAAAACGCCTACGCTATTATCGGGACTGTTGGAACCCTCTATCGCCTCATTCGGCCTCTCTTTCGTTCTCTCTGCCTCTTGTCTCTCATCAGCTTTTCTTGTCTTTCTTTTCACACTGTTGACCCGTCGTCTCAGCTTCCTTCTATCTCTCCACATCGTTTGTTCGTCACTCGCCGTGTCTCCCTTCCTTCCTGTTCTCACGCTCTAGTAAAGCGAACCGAGTGAAGGAACGGATCTCTCTTTATCTCCTTTTTCTCTGAGAAGTTCGTCGCTCTCTTTCTTCTCCGATCTCCAATCTTTCTGTCTGTGGCTTCTCTCTTTCTTGGTAACACGGCTCATCTCCTTCTCATTATCTTCCTCGAGGCGGCTCTTCCCCAGCATCGATGCTTTTCCTGTTCAGCACAGCAGAGTCGCTTCTCTTCTTTCTTTCTTCGTATTCCTTTCTGCTTCTGTCTGACGATGGATAGGAGGCCTCCGTCCAAGGCTGGTAAACTTCTCACTTCCGAAGAAGTCGTCGCTGTCTCCTAACGGGTACGGCGAGTATCTCCAGAGCTTTTGCTCTTCTTTTCTTCTCCCCGACACCTTTAGAACAGCAAGAAGAAGAAGAACGAGACAAGAAGGCTACAAAGACTGAGAAGAGGACCTGGAGAAGGACAGAGAAAAGGAAAAAGAAGAAGAAGAGACAAGATGGATCTGAAGACATGGGCGTCGTCTATAGCATCACGAGGCCAGAAGCTAGCTCGTGATGGAATGACGTACGTCAATACAAAGATAGAAAAGCAGCAGAGCCAAGTCTTTTCTCACTTTCCATCATCTGTCTCTTCTTTCTTTCAAGCACAGTCTAGCTCTTCTCAGAAATGTGAAGGAAGTTCAGGCGAAGTTTCGTCTTTTTTTCCATTCTCTTCTCTCTCTCGCTCTCTTCCTTCTTCTCTTGTCTTCTATTCTATTCAAAATGAGCTATCTCCCCCTCCCTTCTCTCCTCCTTCTTCTAGCAATCTCATGCACGCGTCCGATCCCTCCTCATCTTCTCTCTCTCCTGGGGAAATCTCTTCCTCCTCTTCTTCCTCTTTCTCTTCATCTTCTTCCTCTTCCTTGAACGCATTTCTTCTCCCAGAAGGCTTACCGTCGGACTGTATATCTCCGTCGTTATTTAGAGAGCTTTTTCCCGTGAAAGGTAACTTTGTCTTTCGCTTTAAGACTCCATCGAATCTATCGGACTCGGGCTTTATATGGAGACATCTCCATGAAGACGTCGATGAATATATACCTTGTTTCAACGGGTATATCATTTGTCGCGCTTTACAGTTACCTACAGGGATAGCACCTCCTGTCCTCCCTTCTATCTCTCCTCTCTCGTGTCCTTCTTTCGGGGGGTGTGAAAAAGAATTTCTTTATAGCAAGAAGAAAAGTAAAGAGAAGAAAGACTTGTCTTTTGATAGACCAGGAGAAGATGAGGAGGAAGAAGAACAAGATGAAAGAGAAGAGGATTCTCGGCGCCGGGGAGGAGGGAGAAGAGGGATGAGAGCTAAGGAGAGAAGAGAAGAAGATGAGGGTGAAGAACGAGAAGAGGATATCCTTTCTTCGTCTTCTTTGCAGGGTGGAAGAGATAGTAGAAGAGGTCATATGGATCAAAGAAGAGACAATTCACAAGAGATTTTGACAGAGCGATATGAGGGGGAGAAGGAGAGCAAAGCTCGAGGAAGAAATGCGTTTCAAGATAACGAAAGAGAGAAGAGACCGCCAAGGAGGGGAGAAGAAGATGAACGAGGAGAAGGGGGGCAAGCAAATGCTGGTCACACGAATGATCTCTTCAGTGAGAATTTCTTTCACAGTCGGGCTTGTTCTTCTTCTCCCCTGTATGGAGATCAGATGGAAGAATCGACGAAAAGTCATGCCTTTCTCTCTTCACAGAATACCTGGGCAGGACAAGGAGCAGCAGCAGCAGCAGGAGGAGCAGGAGGAACGCCTTTACACCACCGTCATCCAAATTCAGATTCTTTCTCTTCTTTCTCTTCTTCTTCGCCGTTACATTCCTCCTCCTCCTCAGCAGCTTCAGGTTCAGGTGTATATACACCTCAGACGGCTGTGGGTCCCTCTCATCCTCCTTCACTTTTAAGAAGCCGAGAAGATCTTGTTGCCGATCGCCTAGCACGCACAGAGTCAAGAATCCAGAAGAAGTTCCAGGAAGCCCAAGGTAACAAACCTACTCTTTCTTTCTTTCTCACTCTTTCTCTCTTTCTTTCTCTCTTTCTTTCTTTTCTGCTCTTCTCCTCTCTCCACTTTTTATCGCCCTTAGAGTGTGAGTTCCAGCCCGAGAGATACTAGTCATGTCATCTAAAGGTAAAGTATATCATGGTGGTCTCTTTCTCTTCTTTCTCTCTACATTTTCCTATCTTTTTCTGCTTCTCTCTTCCTTCTTTTCTCTTTCAATTCCTCTCAATCTTTCTTGTTTCGCTTCTTCTTCTTCCTCCCCCTCTTCTATTCATTTTCTTTCTCTCTTTTTTTCTTCTCTTCCACATGGATATCTTCCTTTTCTTTTTGGTCTTCCCTCTCTTCTATTCTTCTGACACCTTTGTTGTCTTCATCAACATCTTTCTTTCGCTCGTAGAGAGAGAGAGAGAAAGGACGGCCAATGTGCCCACGTCTCTCTTTGCTTGGGGTGTGTCGTATCTCTCCCTGGTGCTTATCTTGCTTCTCTCTAATGTTGTGATGCCCTTTTGTCACTAGCTAGCTAGCTATCCAGGGATTATGTGGGATGGGGTATCTAGTCTGTCGTGTCTAGTTCGTGTCTTTTTTCTGGGTGTCTGTGTTGTATGCATGCATGCACTCAGAGAGGAGACAGCAAGAACTGAATAGACAACAAGAACGTCTGGCAGTCCCTGGTAGGATGTCTCTCCTTTCTGTGAAGAAATCTTTCTTTGTCCGCGGTTTCTCCTCTGTGTTGTTTCACTCGGCACCTGCAGAGAGATGAAGGACTGCACTTTGTGTCGGGTGTATATACACCTCAAGGGTCTCAAGGTGTTTCTTCCCATGTAGAGAGTGATGAGGAGGACGAATTTTTCTCGTCTGAGTGTATCTTGTCTTGTCTACACCCACCACTGAGCCCAGCTAGCTAGTTAGCTGTGCTTATGTACCCACCCCCTACAGTTGCCTAGCCACAGAGGGCATAGATGTCTATCAGATCTTCTATAGTCTTCGTTGAGTCTCCCCCGCGCTCCCCTCCTTTTGCTCGTCATGCTATCCATTCTCTCCACGATGGCCATTGCCTTCCTCCTATTCATATACCTATATATCCATCTATATATATCTGTAATACGAGCCTACTGAAAGGAGATTCATATACGTATTTATGATATGTCTATAGGGGTGCCTAGTCAAGGTCTATAGGAATGATGTAGCCTCTCTCCTTAGATATTTCTGTGTATATCTTTCGTAACAGAAAAGGAGAGGTATGCTCGTTTTTCTTTCTTCTTCAATCTTCATCTTTTCTGTTTCTTTCCTCTTGATACAATCTCTGTACCCTAGCTGATTCTTCTGTCCTTTCTTCCTTTCTCTCCATCTTTCTGTCTGCTTTCCTTTCTTTATATGATTTGTTCGCCTCCCCCGTTTATGGATGTCTTGTCTTTCTGCCTTTCTCTCTGTCCCCTTATTCACTGTGTCCTCTCGTCGTCTTTTTTTCTGCGCATGCGCATGCACAGAGGCAGTTCAGCAGCAGTTAGAGCGATGGGCGAAGACGGGCATAGATGGAAAGTACAAAGACATACGCACTCTCCTCTCTACTGTACATGAGGTAAGAAAAGAAAGATAGATGAGAAACAAAGAAAAGGCTTTCTATCTCTCTTTCTTCCTTCTGTTGTTCTGCCCTCTTCTCCTTCTCTTCTATCACACTTCGTAGGATTCCCTCTCAATTTGAAAGAGGACAGATGCATGGAGAGAGCTAAGTTTTCTATGATCATGATAGCGATGGACTGACTACTGACTCCTGAGGTGTCTCCTTTTCTTATTCAAGTCGTCTTTCTCTTTACAATCTAGACGGCAGAGATACACTGCAGTTTATATTCAGAGTGGATCGGTTTCCCTGCACATCTAGAATCTATCTATTGATCTAGGTCTATAATTTATCTCTCTCTCTTCAATTCACGTGACATGTATATGTCTCTTTCTTTCTGTTCCTTGTTACGGGGTCTCGTCTTTTTCCAGGCCGAGATAGGACTTGCTTTCTTCTCTCTTCATTCTTTCGTCTTCCTGGGGTGGGCAGGCCAAGTCTGTCCGGAGTATTCTTTGGTCCCGGCTTTTATAGGCTACTCCATGGGAAAGATTTACATACACAGAGTCATCTCTCAGTCACAAGTCTACAGAACGCCTCTCTCTCTACACACATGCACAGACCTGTATATACAGGAGAGCATGTTCGTATGTCTTGCTGGAAGAAAGAAAAGAAGAAAAGGAGATTCCATTTTCTTTTCTTCGTCTTCTTCATTGTCTTCATGCTCTGATCGTTTCCAACGGAGACACATTTCTTAGGAATCTGTACCTGGAATAGAGTTGCTGTACGCATGCATGGCCGTTCAGCGATTGGAGAGCCACTTATGTACATCTGTGCTATATGTACGTATACCTACGTGTAGATGGAGACAGCTATGTATGGTGAACAAGGCACAGCATGTGACGGTGTGCCCTAGATAGACCTGTATCGATCTATGTAGATATAGAGAGATATCTATACTATCGTGTGTGTGTCTCTCTTTCTTGTGCGGTTGAAGGTCTTATGGCCGGAAGCGGATTGGGAACCCGTACCCATCAGCGTCCTCATGATCTCTTCTCAAGTCAAAAAGCACTACAGGTATCATTCATTCAGTCATCCATTCACATAGATATACGCCCCGTATGCACAGATGTGCGCAATGTTCATAGATGTCTGTATATCTCCATGTACGTAGAAGTGTATATCCTTCTTAGGTTTATGCTGATAGATTGATTGATTAGATAGACTTGCTTGTATAGGTGTATGTACAGGTATAGCGACTCATGTTTCTTGTTGAGTTCTCGAGAAAGAGACAGAGAGAGTCGATGGTAGTCGTTTTCTTTGTTTGTGTGAATGTTCCTACTTCCCTAAGTTTGCAGGAGAAAAGAGTAGACAAATGGAACAGACAGACATGTCGCTTTTCTTCTTGAAAGTGTCATGACGAGAAGAGCGTGGCATCGGTTTGACTAACACAACGCCCTTGTGAGGCGAGGTGTATGTACAGCCGAACCCGCCGGGTGTACCTGCTGCCTGTGTTGCTGTAGTTAATGCGTCCACTTTGAATGGAAATGGTCTTCATTTCTTCTCTCGCTCCAGTCACGAATTTTCTCGAATGTTCCGCTTTCTTCCTCCTTTTCGTTTTGTCTGTTCTTTTCCAGGAAAGCTCTTCTGTTAACACATCCAGATAAGCATCAATCTTCCTCAGCTGAACAGCTGGTAGGATACTCTTCAGATTCGATTTCTTCTATTTCGTTATTTCTTTATTTCTTTCTTTCCTCTTTTTGCTTCCCTTTTTCTCTCGTTCTTTCCTTCTTCCTTTTTTCCTTTCAGTCTGCCCCTCCTTTTTCTTTTCTCTTTCAAAGCTCACCCGCCGGATCTTAAGGCAGATAGATGGATCACTACATGCACATCTGCTAACTCATCCTGGAATCTTTGATTTCTTTCTCTGCTTTTCTTTCTCTTCCCTTTCTTTGTTTCTCTTTAGTTTCGAGCGGAGAAGATTTTCCAAGCTTTCAATGAAGCCTTCAAAGCTCATCCTCTCTAACACTCATTCACTCTTCCATTCAAAGCAGCTACCTAGCTAGCTAGTTGGCTAATCGCAAGAAGAACAACAACAGCATCGAAGAAGCTGGAGTTCCCAGAAACGACAGCCGATTGTCGGTTCTCTTTTCCTTATTCATTCATTTGATAAGAAGAGGACAAGGAGGCGACGAAGGTTTTCTCAATAGGCTTCGTAGTAGCAGGTGTTGCTGTACGTACAGAGGCGTATGCATGCATGCGTGGGGGTGGATCAGTTTCTCTTCTTTTGGAAAATTCCTACACTACATGCTTTTTGTCGAGAGAGATCATGATGGGAGTACCACTACATACACTCTGTGTATAAACATACGTATTTATATTTATACAAATATGTAGATAAGCGCTTATACGTATGTGTATACATATGAGTGCGTGGCGGGATGTGATGAAAGAGGAGGCAGAAGAGAGAGACGTGGATTACACAGCGTGTATACATTGTGTGTTGTCTATATGCATGTATATACATACATATAGACACACAACTTTCTCCTGTCTCTGCATTTTCTTGTGACCTGTCTCAGTCAACAAGAGAGGAGGTGAGAAGATGCTTTGTTCTCTTCTTCTTTCCTCTTTCTTCTTCTTTCTCGCCACCTTTCCTCCTCCTTCTTTCTTCTTTTCTTCTATTGTCTAGACATGCTGCTATAGAGACTTCCTTCCAATGAAGAGACAAGGGAAAACAAGAAGATTTCCTGTCTGTCTCCAGCCCTGTCTCTTTCTTTGTTTCTTTCTTCTTTTCTTTGTGCGGTCACCGCCTCTCTTCTTTCATTCGTGCATTCCACTCTCTCCCTCCTAGCTTCTTTATCTGTTTCGTCTTATCAAGAAGAATAAGAAAGAGAGAAGACATTTTCCATCTGCCTTTCTGTGGTATCTCTGTTTCATGAGGAAGAAGAAGCCTCTGTCCAACACAGGGGATTTATCAATAGAAAGATCTGACGATGTGAAGTGTTGTTTCTTCTTTCTAGCGATCTTGTTCTTTTCTTCCTTCTATCTCCGCAACCTTCCTAGATCGAAAAAGATACAGACGAAAGGTCAAGACAGGTAGATCACGACAGAGAGAGAGAAAGAGAGAAAAACAAGATGGTAGTAGATTTCTTCTTCATTGCTTTGATGCATGTCAGATGGAAAAGGGAAACATAAAAGAAGAAAGAATACAAGGGGGTGTCGAATCGCACTCTTCCCCACCGAGAGAGACACAGAGAAACGGCTCGAAAAGAAAAAGAAGAAGAAGATGATTTATTCGTCGCCCGCACTTCCCTCATTTCCATTGAGAAACAACGGTTTGAGATTTATCGACGATTTCTTCTCCTTCTTTCTCTTGAAGAAAAGAGAGAAGCAGTTCTCTCCAGCAAAAGAAGGAGAAGAGGAAGAGGAGTGTTCCATTCATTCATTCCTTCGGTCAAACTCTTTCCCAAGGAGAGGCATAGACGACATTTTAAGAGTTATGCTTATTCATACATTACGTAGCAAATCACGAGATAATAGGCACACACGTACAACCCAATACATCGATACACATATACAGAAAGAAAGAAAGGAAAGGAAAAGAAAGAGAAAGGAAGGAAAGAAAGAAAGACCTCCTCCAAGGAAAACAAACTACCTCACGGCGTATATATCTCTCCCTACAAATATACGTACGTAGATAGAGAGAGAGGGAGACAGATACAGATTTACATACATATATATATATATATATACATATATACGCACATGTATATATAAATATATATGTAGATAGACAGTCTTTGTGGTTGGAGGGAGAAGACACCCATGACCATGGAGGCGAAGTATCGGGATTGTTTCTCAACAAGTCAAAAAAATGCAGAAGCAAACTGCATGCATGCATGCACGCGGAAAGAAACAACTCCCTCCCCAGTGAAGACGATTGGGGTGTATGTAAGTGGAGTGTCGACGAATGACTCAAATGAAGATGAATAGACTAGCAAACCATGCTAAGATCTAGATCTCTCTCTCTCTAGCTTCTTTCTCTCTTTTCTTGTAGATGAAGAAACAAGAGAGGAACAAAGAAAAGACGAATGAAGGAAAAGAAGAGCAAAAGTCGGAAGATCAAAGAAAAAACGGACGGCGGTTAATGAAGTCAAGACGTCTAGGTGAGAGATGTGGTGGTAGAGACAAACTCTCATCCATCCCTTCCTTCTTCTTTCCATCCCTTTCTTTCTTCTTGAGAAGAGGAAGATGTGGAGGCGTGGCTTCTCAATCGATCGAGCATCGTAGCACTCTCTTAGCAGGGAGAGAGAGAAGAAGCAGAAAAGTTAAAAATCCATTCATAGAGATATGATCTACATTCTCCTTCTATCTTTCTTCCTTCCACTGTCCTTCTTTATTTATTAGCTTCTTCGTTCATCTTCTTCTCTCTCGATAAGAGAGAAGAAGAGAAAGCAAATGAGGGGAGCACTTCTTTCTATCTTCTCAAGATTGCTTGCTCCTTCCTCCTCCTGTTCTTTCTCTAGAGAAGTGAGAGGAAGAAAAGAAACAAAAGGAAAGCCCGTCAGTCCTTCGGTCCTCCAGCTTAGTTAAGAGACATTCTTCACATCGAATTCTCCGTCCATCTTTCTCTCTTCATCTCCCGGAGAGGTGGTTGATGGATGAGAAATATGTTACATTGATAGAGATAGAAAGAAAAATAAGATGAAAATGTATATCACATTAACGTTAAGAGGTAGTACTAGTGGTGGATTGGTGTAGATACAGAGATAGATAGATATAGATAGGTAGATATATGAGATATAAATGAGATAGATTATCTTCTCAGTTTCCTTTTTCTTTAGTCAAACAAGAACCCTTTCCCTCCATCTATCTGCCTATCCATCTCCCTCTTCTTCTTCTCTTTCTTCCATTGACACAACCTCGATGCATGCGAGTGACTTAAGGTGAAATAGAAAAAAATCGACACTCCCAAGAAGAGAAGAAGAAAAGAAGAAAGGAAGATGCTTTGTCGATCCTATGTATGTATGATTGATGGATGATAAGAATGGGTGGTAGGGAGAGAAGTAGAAGAACAAGAAGAGAGCATGAGAGGAAAGAAGAGGAAAAGAAATCTATCTATCTATCTATCTCGCCAGCTCTAGGTCTACCTATCTGTCTCTCTTTGATCTATCTATCTATCTACTTTTCTATCTATCTATCACTCTCTCTTTCTTCTTTTACAACCCCATACGTGTACACATTCATCTCTCTCGTCTTCGCTCTCTAAATCATATCTCTTGTCTCCTCTCTACATCATATACATCGTAAGAGACGAGACAAATAAGAATAGAAGAGCTCCCCCCCCTTGTTTTGCAAAGATTGACGATGAGGCAGCAGAGGAGGAGGAAGAAGAAGAAGATGAGCGTGCTTTCGCTTTCTTCGCATCCTGTTGTAAATCCACTTCCATTTGAAGTTTAGTAAGAAAAGAAAGATTCTGCTGATGCTGATCCTTGGCTAGCTGTCTTCCTATGAGCTGATGATAGAGACAGTGTGTTGTATCTGTTCTCTTTAGCCACGGGCCTTGCCCTAATATAAGGCCTAGATCCACCACCTCGAGCTTAGGAGACATGCCAGCTCCACCTGAACCTGTACGGATATTGCCTAGGATCTCTCGAGATAAGATACGTCTCTCTGCCTCTTCTTCTGAGAAAGAAGAAGAGATGAAAGAAAACACAAGAGAACAAATGACAAGAAAAGACGAAAATGTAGAAGAAAGGAATGAATGAGGACGGGAGAAAATTCGGTGACACAGAGCGAGACACGCTCGCTCAGATTTCAGTTCAAGTTAACTTCCCTTTCTCCCCGTCTGGATGTATAGATAGATCGGTGACGATGGACAGGATGAAGATAGGTTAAGGATAGACAGATTAGAGATAGATAGATTGAAGATAGATAGATAGATAGATCTATGGCTCTTGATTTCATGTGGAGATTACAGTTGATATCTCCACGTTCATCAAATCATATATCTATATATACACACATAAGTATATCTGGCATATATATGTGTAGGCGCTTCTCTCTCTCTCTATCTCTATCTCTCCAGTCGATAGAATTGAAGTTGTTTCGGAGAGAGTCTCAAAGTCTCTACTCATACTTTCTCACTCCTAATCTATCTCCTCTACAGATACATCGCCTATTATCACATCTATGCTTAGCACATACACCCCCCCATACAATCTCTACATATCCATACATATGCATCTAGATCCACTCCATGTATACGATATATCATGTTGATCTCCATAGATACATATCTCTCTCTTTAAGCTACCACCCTACACGTCGTTCCGTCATCCCTCCCTTCATTCTCTCTGTATCTCTTTAAGTCATTCTGTTCATTTCAGCTCATCTCTTCACGTTGTTTTCTTTCTTCTGTTCTCCTGTCTTTCTCTGTTCATTTGATGCTCTTCTCCTCTTCTCTGGTCTTTCGAGGTGCCTTTTTCTTTCTTCCTCCCTACTTACTCGTCATGACTTCGCCTAGAGTTTGGGATGGAAAGAAAAAATGAATCGTCTCGTAATTGCCTGTGCTGAGATAAGCAATTGTCCGCATCTCTGCGCTCGTCGCCATGCGTAGCGTTCTGGAGAGATCTTGTAGAGACTCAATATTATATTCTTTCAGAGTCAAGAAGTTATTCGGAGATCCAGAGACAGGACAGGTTCTATAGAAATCTGTGAGATGGCTTGAGCTTCCTTGTTGGTACGCAAGGATGAAGTAGATATCTGTCATATGGGCTACACCCGTCTTCACACTTCGCATGCAGTCACCTCCATTACTAAAGTAAAGATAGTTGATCTTGATCGGAGAATTCACCTTGTAGTGCTCTCCTATACGTGCCACAATGGCGCGAAGATACTCCGGGAAATAACCTGATGATCCATTACGTAGAAAGAAAGAAAGAAAGNNCGCACGGGGCCTACATATTATCAAAAAGAAAGAGTGAGAAGGAAAGAGTGAGAAAGAAAGGTAGAAAGATCGCAAATTCCTGAAGTCTTTATACACATACAGATGGACGTACACTGTGGAATCTCTTCACACATACACATATACTACATGTTCGTATATCCACCAGATATACGTGGTTGCACGTGAATGTGGCTCTGCGTTTCTACGTATATATGTATGTATGTATGTATCTATATATATATATGTATATGTATATATAGGTATGTGGATTAAGAAGTACACAGAGGTGTGTAAGTGTGTATCTTTACTCTTGCGTTCCTTCTTTCTCGAGGACGCAGTGACTACACTTTCAATCCATCCATTCGCCGATCGATCAGTCCATCTGAAGTCGATACTACACGCACCATATAGAGAAGTGGAAGACAAAAGAAAAGAGAAACCCCTCTCTTTCCTTTCTTTCATTCCTTTTCTCTGTCTTTCTTCTTGATCTCGAAAAGATTTCCTTCCTATTGTTCTTTCATTTCTAAAAGCACGATATTTGTCTAGAGCAAACCGCATGTATGTATGTATCTATCCAACAGGTAGACAAAGAAGAGAAGA
The DNA here is from genome assembly GCF_002600585.1 of Cystoisospora suis. Classification (NCBI taxonomy): domain Eukaryota; phylum Apicomplexa; class Conoidasida; order Eucoccidiorida; family Sarcocystidae; genus Cystoisospora; species Cystoisospora suis. The sequence continues at coordinate 51 of NW_027155323.1, read as the reverse complement.
AGAACCTTATACTTCCAATTCTTCTTCAGCGTCCCTCCTTCCCCTCCTTCT
>NW_027155322.1:0-43293 GCF_002600585.1 Cystoisospora suis | reverse complement strand
GAAGGGAGGGGGAGGAGAAGGAGGGGGCGGGGGTCCATCAAGACGAATAGAGAGTTTTGGCTCGTTCTCAGCAACACGCATACGGACTCTACTGTCGGATGATTGCTTGGAAGCCAATCGAATGTCTAGACAACAGGTGAGGTGGGAAGAAAGAGAAGAAAAGAGAGAGAAGAATAAGGTCAGATCTCTGTGGAGAAAGGAACCCAAGTCTTCTCCGCAGATCTTCGGGCGATTCGTACGTACTCATACGTACATAAACGTAGTCGTACCTACACGAGCACATATATATGCATTGTATACATACATAGAAAGACAGGTACATATCTATCTATCCATCCATACAGATACGGAGGTCCATACCCGTATATCTTCACAGACTGTAATAGCAACGAGCGAAGGAAGGATGATGTGTGTTCCCTTTTTCCAGGAAAATAGCGGCATGTCTGAAGATTCTTTAAGAGGAAAGGAGGTCATGAGTCATTGCCTAGATGACGCTGATGAAGAGACAACCAATGGGTCGTCGTCAGCAGGTCCAGCAAGTCGTCCGCTCGGTACATTCCGTAGTAGCACAACAGGGGGCTTTCCCCCAGCTAGCTCAGTGAGCGGACTTCGTCGAGGCAGCTCAGGCATAGGGGGAGGAGGAGGAAAGGGAGACGTCCCCAGTGGAGAGACACCCGGTGGCTCTCCGAATATCGAAAAGAAAGTCTCTAGGGTAAGCGTAAGAAGGAAAGAAAGAGAGAAGCACCGAAGAGACTTCCTCGATGTGTCACGTGTACATAGGGCGCGACTAGGGGGGGGGGAAGATATGTAATCGATGCCTACATTTCATAGGCAGCATGGGTGTTCGAGAGAAGTCGAGGAGCGAGAGAAGGGCTAGACAGAGAGGTGTGAAGATCATATCGTACCACTACTGAAGCAACGGTCTCCATTCCTTCGTATGTGTATAGATAGTGGGAGGGGGGGTGCATACCCGCTTGTAACTGTATCGGGGATTGATGATGTCGGGTTAGAGAGCTGGTCTTGTGGTCGGCGAAAGGTGGCAGATCTTTTTCTTAACTGAGCGCGTTTTCTCTATGTTGCATGTGCATGCTATTGCTATGTGAGCGCACACTATGGCTCCCTCCGCTACTTCACCTTGTGTAGGGATGCATCGACGCCGACTGTAAAGAAGTAATGATGCCGCGCCAAGGCTTTCCATTGATTCGGGCCATAGAAAGATATTCATATTTCGTTTTTTCTAAGTTTCTGTCTTTAGTCTATCTATCTATTTATCTTTGTACGTACGTAGATATATCTCTGGAGCACCGGTAAAGATCTGAGTCTTAGGTGACTACTTTACTTCTTTCATCAATCTCTTCTATTCTCATCGTCACCTGCATTCTTAGCATGGTAGGCATTTCCTTCTGCCCTTGTTAAACTTTTTCTTTCTCTTTCTTTCTTGTTCCTTAGGTGCAGTTACTACGGCAGAAGATCGAATCGCAGACAGCTGAGAGAAATGCGGCAGCTATGAAGAAGAGAACTGAAGGAGGTGGAGGGGGCCCAGCGCCATCAGGGAGAGGCTCAGGGGGGGGGGGGGGTGCGGGAGGAGGAGGAGGTGGAGGCGTTGCATGCGATCCACTTCACTGGTTCGAAAGTTGAAGTTGTTTGCATGCATGCATGTGCCTGTGCACTTTTCTCCCTCTCTTTCTGTCGTTCGGACGTCCTCTTCTCTGGACGAAGGAGAGGGAGAGAAAAAGCGAGGGACGCGATCTCTTCTTTCCTACCTTTTATGTAGATCGATAGTCTTTATGTATATGTACTGCGTATGTCAATGTAGGTATTCAAATCTGCCTCGAGAACTTCTTTCATCCATCGACAGATACATACAGACGTGAAATAGAGGGGAGGGGAATTCTTGTAGGGGGTCTCTTGTTGTGCATGAAGAGGGAGTGTCGGGTAAAGACCTCTCTCTGTGTCTGTTGGTTTGTCTCTGTCTTTCTCACTTCTACGCTTTGAACTTAGGACTCTTTCTTTTTCTCTCTCTTCACCATCCTTATGAAGAGAAAGAGAACCTTGTGTTTGTTCCCCCTTGATCTCTTTGTCGCTTTCCTCCTCCAGACGTTGTAGTCTGTTGAGGTGCCTACGAAGAGATAGATAGGGTGAAGCAGAGAGGGACTGGATCATCACACACATGCATACCAGGGAGAGAGAGAGATACTCTTGAGAAGCTGCTGTGAATGTCACAACGTCCGTTGGTTTACAAAGAGAGAAGAGGACGGAGAGTGTGGGCATGCATGCATGCATAAACAGACAATGAATGATAGCGACGATGGTGGAGGTATCGGATCATCCAAAGGAGCTCTCTTTTTCCTTCACATGATAGTGACGACGATCATGATGCTCCAGCCACTCCTGTCTTCTTCTTCTCTGTCGTCCACTTTCGCTCCATCAATCTTATTCAGGATTGATGCTTAGGTGATGCCTTCTTTACGTGTTTTGCCTGCTCTTGAAAAGGATGATACACACAGCCCAGCGCCGAGAAAGAGAGAGAGGGGGAGGGGGGGAGATAGGGAGGATGGAGGAGTGAGTGAGAGGTGTTTTCTTCTTTTTCTTCAGATCATCAGGCTATTGAGGGATGATGTTTTTGCTTCTTCCTTTTCTTTGTCTCTTCTCAATTCCTCTTTCCTTGAACGATCTCTGTGTAGATATGTGTGTAAGCATGCATATATCCATATATATCCCTCATCCAACGTTACCTTGAACTGTTCGTGTGTTTCTCTACATGTGTGTGTATTTACAGCCCAGTCCTTTCATGTCCTCCTCTGTCCTGTAAAACAGTCTTTACCACGGTCAGAAAGCTCTCCGTCCTCCTCCCTGTCCGGTGTAATCGAAGTAGGGTGACGTCAGTATGTACATTATATATACTCCATCTAATGTATGTGTGGAGTACGCTACCGGTACATGCACGTGTGCCTGTATGTTTCTCATGTTGTATATGCGTCAGCTCTCTGTACACCCCGTTTCCTCTACTGGAGCTGTTTCGCTTTTATCGAGGCGGTGCCTGCCCCCTATTGTGTAATGTAAAAGAGGATGATGAAAGGGATGATCATCTCTAGAGGTTTCTGGGAATCAGAGAAAGAGGTAGAGAGATGAATTTCGCTACTTCCTTTTCATATACGATGACCGTAACAACCAGACCATCGATCGGTAAAAACAAATGACCTTATACAAGGAATGAATGAAGAGAGATGGTGAGTTGAGGGGTTTCTCTACTTTCCTCCTCTTCCTCCTCCCTCCCTCTTCTCTCCTTCAGCATCCAGGTAACAACTTTTTTCCCCGGCCTTGATCTCTTAAGGTCCCTCCGTTTGTCTTATTTTTCGGTCCTCTTCTCTTTTTTCATCGTTCTACGTCTCTCTCTTCTTCGCTCACGGTCTACCCGTCGTCTGCTACAGGAGAAGGAGAGTGGAGAGGGGAGGGTGTGTTCTTGAGAGAGATTTTGCGTCTCAGAGATACGGTTATATACAGGTGTGTAGGTAGGTGCCAAAGAAGGATTAGAGAGAGAAACAGTCGATAGTCAAGAAGGACCACGATGACAGGTTGAAGACCAGAGGACTCACGTCGCACTATCTCACAGTAGACACACACAAGAGCAAACAAGAGAGACCTGCTGCTTCCTTATAGCGAGTGGATGATCATGAGAGGTCTTCTCATGCTTGAAGAACGGGTGTTGTTAAGAAAAGATGTCAACGAGGCAGAGAGTGAATATAGGAAGGGAGAGAGGGAGAAGATGGCGATCCTTCCATAGGAAGGGGGTTGGAGGCTGTGAGTTGAAGTCATATTATAGACTAAAGAGAAGGTGTGTCTTGTTCTCTAGGATTGTGAATTGTGGTACGGTTGAGCAAGAGACAGGGCAGGGGGGAGAATGAAGACGTTCATACCTGCAAGCTATCTGTACACCACTTATCCTGTGCCATGAGAAATCCATACATTCATCGAAAGGCTCTCTCTCGTTACTACTTGGTGTTGTACTTGTCTAGGAGGGGGGAGGAGTGTGATGATCCGCTTGAAGAATCTGGAGTATGAGAAAGGAAAGAGAGGAGAGGGAGGAGGATATTGAGGGGCTAGCGAGTATTCCTCCTCTTCTTTTCATTCACCCACTCTGATGATGTGTGGTTTTCTTGGAGAACAGAGAAGAAAGGAAGGTCTGCTTCTTTCTCTTTCTTTCCTGTGTTTCCTCGTCGATTCTCTTTTAAAAACTTTAGCCGCGGTAGGCACACGCACTTCTTTTCCCTACAAGTAACTAACGGGAAGAAGGTCCTCACTGCTTGTTATCGAGGAGGCAGCTTGTTGGTAACTAACTTACATGCCGTGACGAGGTGTACGTACACCCGAAGGGAGTACAGATATAAGGGATGCGGTGGGGTGTTTTTCATGGAGACATTGCCGTGTTGTCTTGATTCACATGAGGCATCGAATTTTTTCAGACAACCAACCGTCAGCACGATGGTGATAAAGAAGCCTGTTTTTCTTTTCTTTCCTTCCGATACAACCTTCCTGTCAAGTTGCTGGAGAAGATAGTAGAACAACTTCTTACCCAACACGTGGAGACCTCATCCTCCCGCCTGCCAGCCTAGCTTTGCAGGCGGAATGTCGTTCCCTCCCCGTTTTTGATATGAGAAGCAAAAAGTTGGGATGCTTGTCGGGGGATCATCTAGCTACATCCGAGTTTACGCCACTTTCAAGAGCTTGGAATCTTATCTATCCGTCTTGTAAGGTTTTCTACAGAGTTTTTCGGCTTCACACCATTCTCATCTTGTTCACAAGCTCTCAGACCCTCCGCGTTTGCGTGAGAGTCTCTATGTGGGCATCCTGTATCAGGAGCTAGAGGACTCCTGCCAATTCTCTCATCTAGATTCAGAGTCTTCGTGCGTAGGTTTTGTCTCACCAGTCGTAGATCACATACAAACCTGAGGCACTTGGCTCTTAGCGGCGAAAGGGTTGCAAAACTCCTGCCTTCTTCGAACATCCGTCTGCCTCTTTCTCTTGATTTGAGCCGATTTCACTCACAGCAAGGCAGCATCGAGTTTGTTCACGACTGACGCTAAGACGCTAATATGTCTTTTCTTTCTTGCTATTCGTTGCCGACTGACAGCGTTGTTCCCGTGCTGAGAAGTTATTAAAGTTGCTGAGTGCGCTCCTGCACAACAGGGTTGGGTACGTTTAGGGGGTGTAAAGAATAATAGCCGGAAGAACTCGGTTGAGTACGCGTGGCGTGAAGCTATCATGCCAGACTAGCAGGCTGAGCGAAGACGGCAAACAACAACTGAATACCAACCGAGCAAGCACCAAAGGCTCTTGGTTACACTGCGTTCCTACAAGGTTTCAACGAGGGGAAGACACCAGTCTATGCGTACGGGCGTCTCCTATCGATAGAGGGAAACGAAGGTTTTGTGTATCCTGACATAGCTGGCTCAGACGAGAGACAGACAGCTAGACAGGGAGAGAGCTTCTAGATGAAACAAACATTCGCGATACTATAGAGTGAGTTGATTCCTAGAGTGACACTTGTAAGCCGTCAAAGCGCCTGAGGAAGTAAGTCTCTTGCCACCTGTCTATCGTCTGAGGTCAATTCTCCAGCCAACATCCATTCCACGTGTTCCATTCTTCGTTCGCCGGATGCACACCAGAGGGCCACCCAGTGGAGACAAAGCAGAAGTCGCCCGAATGAAAAGAAGGGGGGGTAGCTCTCCTCTCTGGAACGTCCTCCTTGTAATGACCGATGGCAAACTTTGGTCTGTTCTTTTCTGTCAAGTTTGTGAAAAAACAAGAGGTGCATGGAAAGGAACGTTCCATCGCTTCACCTCGGCAGTATAATACGAAAGACAGACAAGAGAGCCATGCACACCACCCAAGACAGAGGCAGGCCTGGCTTGGCCTCTTGACGACACACAGCCAGGCAAAAGTTAACTCACTAAACATCCCGGTATATATGAAAGGGTAACGTCAGCCAAGCACCCTCAGCCTCGAAGAAAGATTTCTTCTCGTGATTTAAGGTGAGCGAGAGGGACACAACAAGACGGAGAAGTCGGCGTAGGAGACGTTCAGCAGTATGAATCCACAGAGCGTTCTGCGGAATCTCATTCATATGAGGGCGATATGAAATCTTTGCTAAGAGAAGCTTAATCGCCGGTGTTAACACTCGAAGCCTTATGAGCATGATAGGCTTCTCAATGACTTCCTCTATTCCCACTCTCCGTTCATCATTCCTAAAGGAACAAGAACTCTCTCTTTCTTTCGTTTCAAATCTGTCCCTTACATTACTACATGTCTTCTCTGGTCTTTCCGAGTGCTCTTCATCCTGCTGTCTTATTACCTCTCTTCTCCCCTGGCCCCCCACCACACCTATATCGATACCTTTCAAAGCGTTGCTTCTTTCGTGAGGTGCATTTGAGGGATCATCTTCCCTAGTTTGTCTGTCTAGGCAAGTTGTGCGACTAGCCAAAGGGTTGTCTCCTCGTAAGTTGGATAGCAAGTTCTCAATGAGCTCTTTATTCTCAGGAGAGAATGAAGACGAGGATAAGAAAGAAGAACGAAGAAACTCTATAGGTGATGGCGTCAACTGACAGCGGAGTAATAAAGCACAAGTAAGTAGGACAGACGATTTTAGTAGATCTCTTTTGCTTTCAATTTCTGAATTGGCTTTCCTTTGCCTCTCGTGAATTGAAATAGCTTTCTCTGTCTCTTCATGCTCTTTTTCTTCCGAGACAAAACAAGGAGATCTCCTGGGGTTGTTGCGGGATCTTCCCGTTCCCTCACCCCCTACATATGTCGGTCTGTAGAGATGTATTTCAAATACAAATGAAGACAACATCTCTTCATCTACTCTTTCGCCATGTGTTTTACTTTTCTGTTCTCCCTTAGTGTCTTCAGTATCGTGTTTGATCTCTTCTTTCTTGCCTCCCTCAGTACATTCAAATCGATGCTCATCTCGATTGTCATGGTCATCGACATCATCGCTGTCATCAGCATCGATACCATGACTACTGTTACCGCTCTTCTTATTGATCTCTTCCATGAAATTCGTCCCTAAATACGTTTCTACATTTTTCTCTAGATCTTCAAGTAATGATATGAGCCGAGGATCAACGTCTATAACCTCGCTATTCCGATCTCTAAAGACTGCTGCGGCCCGTGATGATACCACCTCTCTCTTTGTATCCCCGGTCGTACTGGAGAACCTATCACACAGAGATAAAGGAGATATACTTCCTTTCTCGGTGCCATAGGAAGAATCATCTCCATCATCCCTCTTCTGTGAAATGACTTGATCTTTCAAATCTAAGAAGGGTGACAGAAGCAACTCTAATCCTACACTCGTCATTCTCCGGCTTACTGTCTGCCGCTCCCACCGAGGGAAAGAGACCACGCCACCATGGCTAGATCGAGCCTCATCATAGACGTTCTTCGAGTCTGTTGCACCTGCCGCTGTCTTGCCTTCTGTCGGGAAGACTGGGTGAGAATAGACGGATAGCTCCTTCTGTAGACAAGCTAGACACCAATGAGAAGCAAAAACGGCTCTATGACCTTGAAGAGCTTGACGTACAAATTCTAAACCTTTCCTATCCTCCTCCTCCGGTTCCTCTTCATCTTCTTCTCTCCTCCTTGCTTCCGTCATCTTTTTATGTTCCACATGATTTGAGATGTCAGGGGAAAAATCACGATGACTATCAAGAAGCTCATCAGCACCCATGCCACCACTCCTACTACTATTCCATTGTCTCTCTTCATCTTTCCTCGTCGGTTTTATCTCCCCACGGCCTTCGATAATTGCCTTTCCTTGATCCCCTTGCTCTCCATCAGTAGAGAGAAAGCTACCCTTCTCAGCTGGTAAGTTCAGAAGAGGAAGTAAGAGGGCGATTAAAGAAGAGGAATAAGAGGTTCTTCTCTTGAGTTTCTTATCCTGTTCTATGAAAAGCTGAACAGTAGAATGCCAGCATCGGAGAGATTCTTTGGAAATCCAGTCTGCACAAGTCACATGGAATGCCTGAGAAGAAGTTCAGACAGGAGACAGAAGGAGAACGTCGTGAGTTCTGATGTGAGACTTCAAGGCATGATAAAGAAGGGCTTGCTCTCTCTGGCTAGATAGACACTAGACATGTAGTGTGTAGGCAGCCATATCTGTGTGTACATGCACATGTATCATGCATTCCCCGCATAGAGTGTCTCGTCTCCCCTCATAGAGACAGGTCTCAAAGCGATGCGCAAAACGGTATGTACAGACAAAAGGTCGCTTTACGAAGACAATAACAGAGAGCTTGAATCCAGGCATAGGCGACGTAATCACCTACTTTGTCATCTCCCCTACAGGCTAGCAGGTGTGCTAACCTTCACTTCTCTTCCCGGAGCGTCGATTACAGCTTTCAGCTTTCGAGAACACCTCAAAAGGCTCTATCTATCTATCTATCTATCTACGGAGTAGGTGCCAATCACTCTCCTGTATGATGGCTTTTCTCCAATCACATTTTGAACTAGCTCTCTTTTGACTGGCGGTATTATAGATGGTCTTCTGTATGTACAACGACACACAGAAGAGAAGATCAACATTCACTGAAAGTGTTTAACCTTCTCGCTTCACTTGTTTCATTTCTACTTCACTCCTCAAAGCTCCCCCTGCTACCGATGACAGCATGCGGTAGGAACTGCATATGAAAAGAACATAGTCCTCTTTCATGCGGCATAGCTGCTTCTGAAACTCATAAGCCTTTTAGTGACAGCCATCTTCTCTCTCGCTGTGAGTGAACAGGAATCGCCTTCTTTGTCTTCCTTACTTGTTCAGCAAAGCTCGATCCAAGATCAGCGAGATAAGCAGCTAATCGGAGGTGAAGAGGGACAAGAGCGACACGCCACATAACTTCAGCACATTCCTGCTGAGTCTTCGAAGGCACTGTCCTGCTAGGACGGGTCCGAACAAGATAAGATATAAAAGCATCATGTAGACTCTCTCTAGGTTTCTTTTGAGGAGACAAGTTGATATGATTTGCATGTGCTTGGAGATCTACAAGGTAGCTCTGTTCCATAAGACCTGAAAAGTGTGAAGTGACGGCATTCGTAAGAGCGGGGTAAGAAGCTGTTTTCCTCTTTACAGAAGATCCTGTTCTTCTCCTCATCGGCTGCCGCTTGAATGAAGGGTCATGATCTTCTTCACGTAAATCTTCACATGTCTTTCTCTCGGCATACCTAACATGATGGATTTCCTCTCCTATTACATCTTCTTCTTCTTCCTCTTCTTCTTCCTTCTCATCACTATCATCTTCTTCTACGGCGGTCTCTTCTCCTCTATAGCTTGTAAGACTCTCTTCTTCTTCCTCCTCAGACTCGATTCCACAATCCTCGTCGTCTTCTTCCCCTTCTTCTCTCTTCTGACTATCTTTCTGATCAAACACACGATCTTCTGCAACTCCGAAATCGCTCCCCCTAATAGCGCACAACGTTGCCAATACAAGTAGAGTTAGCTTTCTCGATGTTATGTGGAGATCTTCCATCACACGACTATCTTTCACGGTCTCCGAGATCTTCATATCGACCTTCTCAAAAGTATGCTGTCTTCTTTCTTCCCTTGTTTTGTCTGAGAAAGAGACTTCTTCGAGTAAAAGAGATGAAGCTACTAGCCATGCATCGGCTGAAGCGACAGCCACACATGCAGCCAGTCTATGACCTTTCTTAGCTAAAGCCTCAGCCCATTCGAATAGAATCTGTTGACATCTCCTACTTCTTCTTTGTGGTTGTTGTTTACGAGCTTCCTTCAGCTCTCTTAAGATCATCTGTCGATCTCCTGTGTACATATTCTTCTCTACATCTAACTCCCCGTGCTTATTCCTATGATAACTCACTCCCTTCACATCACTCTCGCGTTCATCTCGAACTGTGTTTGGCTCTTGGTTTGACAAGCCCTTCCTTTGTTGCTTGAACTCCTCATGAGAATGGATATCCGCAGAGATTCTTTCTAAAGCTTCGCTCTTCCCCTCTTTCTTCTTTCTCGTCGTCTCCCTTTTCTTCGTCTTTGCCAGGTGAAGAGAAGGAGGAACATCATCGTAAAGAACCCTCGGCTTAGGCGGGGAGGTGAGACAAGCAAGAAGTAAAGCATGACCATAGAGGCGGCATCGACGATAGGCCTCAATAGCTTTTTGGGATGCTCCTACACTGAGGAGAAGTGCAGCACATTCATGGATGATACTGCTAGGCAGTCTGCAAGCCAACAGAATCCAGGGCGGAATTAGAAAACAATCAAGAAGGGAGTCGCACCACGAGAAGACACCCGGAAGTCTCTTTTGTTTCTACAAGAAATGCCGATCTTCACTATTTGAAGAGACAAAGTGTATCGTCGACATCTAAGGACGAGGTGAATAGACAAGCTATTGCGAAGATCTTACACGGAGCGAAAGGCGGCAAAGGAAGTCTATTGGAGCCGTACCAAGATCTCCCTCTACTAGGTGACTTAGGACAGTTATATAGATCTCTCCACTGGGGTTGTTATATGACTACTGTTGACAGCCGGCGGGTTGCCCCTCACATAGTGATTCTGTAGACATGTATGATACAGGGGCTTTCTTCAGAATGACATCTCAAGATCGCTCTTGAAGATTCCGTCGATTCTGAAGACAAGGAGACCACTCTCTTGCTCCTATCTGTAATGCTCCTCTCGAAATGCCACCTCCAGTATACAGCTTCTCCCATGTCTCACAATCTATGTCGGACTATCTAAAACAATCTTATTTCACCACTAGAGTTAGCTGGCGATTTGGCTCTCTTCCATGAAGAAATTACGTAAACGCGTACACATACAGAGAGGCATAACTCCTACAGACAACGAAGAAGACGCGGCCGTATTGGGGTGATAGTGAAAGCCATGAGTAAAAGATCTTTTTTTTCTTCTATCTCTTAGTCACTCTTCGTTCTTCCCCCCTATCAGACTGAAGTTATGTTTGGAAAGGCTTTGGACTTCTTTCCTGCGACACAGGTGATTTGCCTTGCCTAAATATCGGGTTCTTTGTATTCCTATGTACTAATAAGCTTCCTTAGCTTCGTACTTGCTCTACTCCCCACATCCAACTGACATCTAATGCTAGTGCGTTTTGTCTCTGAATAGTAGAAGAGAATGACATCCAGAAACACTTCGCTTGAGAGTCGATGTGTTGTACGTTTAGGACATTGTTAGGTCTAATTGCATGTCTACCTAGACCCTTCAGCATGCCGTCCCCACGTATGTAGGCGCATATACATGAGCTCATGTACAACGATTCTTTACCCATACAGGGCGGCGCGTGTATACAACATTTGTACTTATAGAGGGACATACATACCTTGCTTCACGTTGTCTTGTCGCTCTCTCAACCTCTTTCAGTCTGTGGTTCACGAAGCTACATACGACAGCCCTCCAAGCACGTGCTGCATGAGGACTCCTTCCGTCACACGCCCCCGCAGATCCAGCGAGAGCTAGCCAAAAGAGAGGAGATGGAGAGTCTCTGTCCAAAACCGAGTGAACCGTGGGCGTAGAAAACGGGGAAGATGGAGACCATTCAGAGACAGAAGAGACGTGAGGTCCCTCTTGAGGGATGCACGACGTTTTGGCTGGCGGTTGGGAAGACGACAAGCATTGATCCTCGGCGATGCCTTGGTCGTCTTTCCAGGGACGGTCCAAAGATGTAAACATCCACGGTAGCCGTCCATTCAAGAGCAGACACGAGTACAAGCCATCACCGCTAGGTGGTGGTCTTATGGTGTCGCCATTTATATAAGATCGTGAAGAAGATGAGGATGATGAGAGCCACAAATGAAGAAGCCGTAGCCAGGGAGATGAAGGACTTTTATCTTGCGAGACAAGATATCTGTGAAGATGTTCAATAAGAGACAGATAACCGTCGCAGGAAAAGGAGGGGAAGAAAGGAGCCGAGCTGTCTCCTGTCCCGTGCAGAGAGATATCACTCGATATCCTTTTCTCTGGAGCAAGGTGAAGAGACGAAGAAGTAGACGCTGTGGCTGGCAGAGACTGATAGAGGCTCAGTGGCAGTGAGAATTCCCCAGAGAGGTAATACAATAGAACTCTCTCAAGTCCTCGCATCCTTTCATCTTCTTTCATATATCTGTCATCTTCTTCTTCTCGTCCCCATTTGTCGCCTTTAGCAACACCACCGTCACTCTTTGAATCTTCTCTCTCTCCTTCTCTTTTATCCCCCTCTTTATCTTTTTCTTCGTCTCTCGTTCTCCTCCTTCTCTCCCCCTCGTGACTTGGCTTATCCTGAGCTACTCCTCGGCCTTGTTCGTCTTCGCCTTTTCCAGACCGATTGAACGGCTGACGTCTCTTAGCCTCTTCTCTTCTGCAACTTTCAGCATTTCCCCCTTGACACGAAGATGAACCCAGTAAACCGTCTTCCTTTTCTTTATCACCTTCTTTCACCCACTTCTTCAGGCTCACTTTCAGACTTCTTTGCTTCTTCGCATGCAGTAAATTACAGAGAACGCGCAACAGTTGCGCTTCCGAAAATGACGCGAAGTTCAGCCAAGGCGGTAGAAGGCCTCCTTCATCATTCTCCCACAGTCTTCTCCTCTCGGTCTCTTCTTCTTTGTTATCCTTCTTGACTTGCTTCCTATGGTCTGACTCTCTCACGTTCACACCCAAATCTCCATCTTTCTCATGCTGTTTACTACCTTCACAAGGAGACTTCGAAAAGCTTTCTTGAAGACCGCCATCATCTGGATGTCGATGGGTAGACTCAGAGATCTCTTGAGTGGAGATTGGGAGTTGACTCTCCTGTGGAATCGCAGTCGAAGTGTCCGTGCTGGAGTGTATACTTGGGTGAAACAAAGAAGACTTCTTTTCGCCTTCCTCTCTGTCTGTAGCTATGCAGAGAGAGTCCGTAGGTGTATGTTGAACACCATTCGGGTGTATGTACAGTGAAGAAGGCCCGTGGGAGACAGAGACTGCGGTTTGAGAAGGAGGTGAGGGCGACAAGGTGGACGATACAGCAGAAGAGGATGAAGGTACAGATAAACTCGTAGAGGCACTCGGGACAGAAGGAGATGAAAAAGAAGAAGAAAAGATAGGACGCGGCGGAGGATAGAATGGAAGAGCAAGTGGATCCCAAAGAATGACTGTCTGCTCGACTCCACCTGTAGAGGAGCAACGAACAAGGAAAGAAGAAAAAGCAAAAGAACAAGAAGAACAAGATAGCATAGTGAATGGATGAAGAAATTCCTCGATGGAGAAACACATGGAGAGAAAGAAAGAAAGACAGGAAAAGTGTGGTTCTCGTTGTCAGTTTTAAGAAAGAAAAGAACATCTTTCTCCTTTGTCGACAAAGAAACACTCTCATCAGATACCTTTGAGCTTACCTCCCCTCTTGTGATGAATAGATAGATTAGAGATAGACAGATTACAGACAGCTAGATTGAAAAGAGATAGATAACTTCGCGAATCTGGCCCAGGGGATCTGATCAGGTGGATACTCGATGGGAGGCCTTCGAGGCATGTGTAGAGAAGGCGGCGTTTTCCTTCTTTCTCCTTTGATTCTTACTGCTTATCGCAGTCGCCTTCTTTGTACGCCACAGAAAGATAAGAAACCGTGGACACTAGACAGAGAGAGAGACCGATGGATAGACAAATCTGCCTATATGCCCTTCAACGCAGACAGGTACAGAGAAAAGTACTGCCTTGGTTCCCGAGGGGAAGTGAGAGATCGACCTCTAAACCTCCCATGCTTACATCACGCAGTCCTACGCCATAGACACCTTATTACTGGAGTCTTTCGGCCTGAGAAGGATATGTAGTGAAGTTCAAGCAAGTCGATACAACAGAAAGAGAGCTTGACTAGAGATGGGGACATAGAGGTTGAATCGATCCTGACATCTAGAGAGATATGTATATCAAATACACTGATGGACGAACAAACAACTATAAATAGTACAAGAGAAATCAGGCGAGTGTGGTCGAAAAGAAGAAAGTGACGATGTTTTGAGCTTGTTTACATGGAGAAAGAAGATGTAGAAACAAAGATATGAGAAACGTGAAGTTGATGTGGATTATGCCGAAAAGATATACTAATGCAGAGATACATGGCAGTGCGGTCGGGGTGAAGCCGCGCGGCTTATCTATGTACCGTACATGGAAGAGTATACAGCAGACAGATATACCCCCTCATATAGACTGGAATATCAGCAGGTAAGCACATCTCAGTACAAATCAAAGCCACTTGACGCCTGATTCTCGCACAGATCAGTAGATAGATAGATGCGATAAACATATAGACATACTGAGAGACAGATAGAACGCTCTATCTATCTATCTATCTACACGCAGACAGAGAGACAGCCAAACCCGAAGATGACAAACGAAGATGTGTTTGAATCCTCTTGTCTTCTTCCGATCTCTCTAAGAGTGTACATACACTCCATGAGAAGGCTTGTTGAGTAAAAGAAACTGCTAAGGGACAGTGCTCTTTGACATCCACTTGAAACACTTACCCAAGACAAGAATGAGTCTATTAGGTAAAGGCTGTTCATACCAACAGCATGCTAACAGAGCTCCTCCTTCGCTTTGTTGCAGTTGTTCTCCTTTAAGACCTTTCCCTCCTCCTCCGCCTGCATGCTGTTTGCCTGATAGTATACTGCCACATGCAGCGCTTGTTAACCGACCCACAAGCGTCGCTTGGACGATAGATCGCTGAGAAATAAATCTTACACAACCGCTATCTGCAGTTCTTCTTCTCCTTTCTAGTACGACTGTACATTCCTTCTTTTCGACGTCTTCTGAAGAATCCTCTATAGGAAAAGTCTTTCCGGCACTTGGTAAACTCTTCAAGTCAAGACTAGTGGGACGCGCCCTATCACTTCTTTCTTCATCTGTAAATCTCTTTATCATGCTATGACTACTGTCGCTTTCGTGATAAGGCAGCTTACTCACAATTGAGAGAGCATCTTGATTTGAATGGCGACAGGAATCTTCTTGTAGGGGAATCTGATTATGAGTACAAGACAATCGATTGTCCGACAAGCATGTCGATGATGATGAAGGGGTCGTATGGCTAGCTGTTGTCTTAATCCTTCGAGCCATATAACTTCCTGTTTCTATCCGTTCAGAACTAAAGAGGCGAGAAGGTTCTATCAAGAAGACAGCAGCTACACCTGACATATATGTTGCACCTAAGAGAATCTCTCGTTCCCATTTATGCGAAGTCTCTCCCACCGCATAAGTAAGAAGAGAAAGCGAAATCTTCTTCTCCTCTATGTCGTTGTGTTCGTTGCTATTCTTCTTCTCCTCCTTATTCTTCTCTTCTCTTGTGAGCCATCGAGACCCAAGTGTTAGGCATGATACACTCTTCACGACGAGACCTGATCTCTTACGATCTTGTTCGATAGCTCCGTCAGTCTGAGAAGATCTTCCATCTTCCTCGAATAGAAAGCTAGGCGAGATCACCAGTCCTGAGTAACTACGGAGAAGGCTGTCTTCTTCTTCTTTCTCTCTCGCACCGCTATGATATAAGAGCCCCTCAGTAGAACAAGAGGAGCATGACGATATCTGAGGGATGTTGGAGCTAGAAGAAACGACAGCAGAATTGGTCTTCCCGGAAAGACATTCCTCACCCCTTGATCGTCCGCCTGTCTCCTTCTCTTCTTCGTCTTCGTCTCCAGAGACAACAGCCATGAGAGATGGTCTCGCTTGTCTACCAACATAGCACTCCTGCTGTGGCTCCTTCCTGTTCGCTGTATGCAAGAGAAAAGCCTCTCCACTTGAAATCGCTCTACCGATGCTAAGAGCCTTAACAATGGCTGAAAGGAGAGCTTGTCGAAGAACCAGAGGCCATACACCTACCCATATACAACCTGACGCATCGCCTATAGCAAGGAGGTCCATACAGAAAGAACAAAAGGAAGGTATACTATCCCTGAGACCCATAGACGAGGAGAAAAGAGACCTTATTTCATTCATCGTCTTCTTCTCCTCCTTCTCATCTCCCTGACGTGTCTGGCTATCGTGAGTATTACACCTTAGACTGGCTGTCTTCTTCCTCCATTCACAGCAACCCGATACGGCTATCTTCGCCTCCTCCTTGGGTGAAGCTAGCACTGCTGTAGACGTGAGCTTATCTGGAAGAGGTAAAGTGAAAGAGCCTAGAAGAGTAAAAGAGATATTCGCCATGGAAGAAGACGGTTTTTCCATGCTTGCTGTCTTGGCAGTGGAGAAAGAACGGTCGTCGTCATTAGGAGCTTGATGGATCGATGCTCTGGATCTCGATGCTAGAGGTCTTTGAGAAAGACGCGCTTTCAAGATGAGAAGCTCTGAGGCCTTTTGACGGGGTGCACTCCTGCTTTCTTCTTTCATCTTCAAAGCATTCGGATGAATGACAGCAGATATCTTACCTTCCCCACTTCCTTTCTTTCCTTCGGCTTTTGGGAGACTCAGATCGGTACTTTCTTCTTCTTCTCTCTGGGCTTGAGAATCGTTTCTTTTTCGAAGTAGAGAGGGGGAGAAGGAGGGTGATGGCGAAGAGAATGGCCGAACTACACAAAGGAACATTTCGTCTGCATTCGATGATGTAAGATCTCTTAGATAACCTTCGATGATATCAGTTCTTGCAGTCAGGAGATCTTCTTGTGAAGGAAGTTGGTCTTCTCTTTTCTCTCCTCCTTTCTGTTGCTGTGAAGGAAAGCTTCTTTCTTCGTCTTGTTCTTCCTTCTCTTCTTTTAGTCTTCCATCGCATCGTTCCTCTCCCTCTGCTTGAACGTGATCTTTCTGTCTCTCGGGGAACATGGCTATACTAGGAGATCTCTCATATCTGTCTTTTCCTTCTTTTATCAACTCACCTCGGACACTTTCTATGAGCTCTTCAATATCTTGAGAAGAGAGTGTATTCTTCATGACGAAACACAACCCACATAGTCTTTCTTGATGAACTCCTCTGATCTCTCCTATTTCTCCTCTTTGCTCCTCTATCTTCGTATGACCTTCTTCCTCTCTCTCTCCTTCCACCTCTCTCTGCATCTGGGATGAGGTAACGAGAGATGTTGTTCCTCTGGAGGCTGCTGAGGCACCACTATCTTTCTCTTGATACAAGGGCGCTTTATCGTCTGTCTCTTTTTCTCTAAAGGAAGAACCCCTCACGTCTCGAGTTGTTAAGTGCATGAAAAGCGGTACAGGGGTCGGTGGAGAGACATGGCGAAATCTGTCGAAGTGATCGTTACTCTTCTTCTTATGTGTGTGATAAGAGTCATCCTTCTGACTAGAAGCTCTCTTTCCTTTGTTCTCTTCCTGTCTTTTCTTCTGCTTGCGATCTCCTTCAAGAGACGCGTCACCTGAAGGAGCCACTCCTTCTCTTGATCGTACGTTTTCGAAGTCTTCATCCTTGCGTGAGAAGGCCTTCGACTTTGAAGAAGAATTCTCTGTATAAGAAGATCCAGATGGCGTGGTTGTCGAATGCCAAGAGAACGTGCTTATAAGAAGCTCACCTTCATCCGTTCCTGATATGAGAGCTGAAGGTATAGGTGACGCCATCAAACCCGCTACGGGACCGCTTGATAAAGAGAGATTTGAAGCCTGTCTTAACGAAGTAGAGCTCTGTATTTCTCTTTCATCTCCTTCTTCGTCAATAGCCCATGAAGGAGAAGGGAGAAGAAGCCATTGCAATTGAGAGACTTTATGTTGGAGAGGGTTCCTTCCCGAGAGAATCACCACATCATTCTGAGGAGTAGAAGACACCATCGACAATGGATTACAGAATCGACTCTTCTTCGAATTGAATCCCCCCCCTTCTCCTGCTCCATCTCTTCCTACCAGCGGCTGTCCAGGCGTCCTCGCCGCCGTAGAAGATGAAAGAGAACAAGCGCTTGTCGTCATCGTGGTCGGTAGTGTGGGGCTTGAAGAAGCTAGGACACCGACTCCAAAGCTACCGTCTCCTAAGCCGAAAGCAAAGACATTCGAGAGTAAAGGATGCCAAGCAATACATTCTACACTTGATAGAAGACCTCTCCAAAGAAAACCTGAAGAGACGGCACAACTATGTAAAGCGGCGTTGCCTCGTTCTTCAAGTTGTCGTAGAAAACCTTCCCCCGTCTGTCTTCGATTCATACAGCAAGAAGAGATAGAGGAACAAGAGCATCCAAGCGAATGACAGGTGGACCCCGCCTCTCCATGACGCTCGGGAAGCCCTAGGTTAACACCCATACCAGGAACGTCTCCTGGTTTACCCGTACATGGCTGACATCTTTCATCTTCTTTCATTCTTCCCGTTGTTCGAGAGGGGGAGAAATCATCTTCTCTTGAAGAGACATGACTTCTCGAAACCACATGCGTACGATGAGGGGGATGAGACGAACTGAGAGAAGAGCCTTGACGGTGTAGAAGTTGAAGAAGGTCAAGAGATCGGATAGTTGAGTCTCCGCATGCAATCAAGAGTTGTGAGGGTCTAACAGGTGAGAGAGTGAGAGAGGTTATCCAGCCACCAAGGGTATGAAGTTGCCATAGTAAAGATGTATTGAGATGAGGAGGAGAAGAAGATCTTACACTCTTCCTTAAAGAACTCAGCGGTTCTTTACAAGAAGATTTCTTCATGCCTACTATCTTCTCTTTCTCAACAAGGGAGATAGGTCTATGGATCATCTCTGGGGCATTATCGTCTTCATGCTTGCACTCCCGTATTGCTGTGAATGAAGAAGTCATATTGATATCTGTAAGACACAGAGTTCGATCCATCGATGTCGATAAGAGCAAGAGATGTCTTTCCATCTTCATCCCCCTCTGTTGCTTCTTCCCCCTGTTCGCCTCTTCAAAGAAGTCTGTGCCCTTTCCTTCAAACACATCTTGTCTCAGTGTGAAAGCAAAGCCACCAAGTGAAAAGATAGGACGTGTATGAGGTTGAAGCAGTTTCCTTTGTACCCCTTCAGGAGAAGAAGATGTCTCTATAGACATCCTTGAAACAGAGACAAAGACATCCTCTTGATCTAACTCTCTCTCTGAACTTTCCCGTTGAGATAACCAGGTGGCCCCTACTCCTGCCCCTGCTATTTCGACTTCTGATATGCCTGAAGGTCTCCAATGGATCAGCTGACCTAAGGCCGTCCCGAAGAAGATATCCGAAGGAAAGCACGGGTGCCAGTATGACGATAGCCACTGTCTTTGAGTATCTCGATTGTTGCGTGTATTCGCCCCACCTTGTGATGAAAGAGATGGTTTTCCTAAGGTCTTCTCAGACTTCCCTCGAGATGACACCCCCGAAGAAGATGACGTACCCTTCTGAGTAGCACGAGAACCGCCTTTATTCTCTCCAATATAGACAGTGGTAAGTAAATGTGGACCTTCATCTTCTTGTTGTTCGTCGTCATATTGACGAGAAATCTCTTGACTTAGATTCCAGAGAAACACCTGACCATCTCGACTCCCTGACAAAAGACAAAGACTTAAGCCTTCCCTTCTATCTCTTCCTTCAACTCTATCAGCAGATGTCGGAGCTATGTAACGCTCTTCTTCTTTCTTCTTCCTCTCCTCCTCCTCCTCCTCTTTGTAGACCTCTCGATCATCTTCTACTTCCTTCTTGTCTTCTCCAGATGGGGAGGCCTTCATCGCAGTAGATGACGGAGACGTTGGATCCAGCACGAGGACATCATCTCTTGTCTTCTCTGACGGTGCTAGGGTGCGAAGCTTTGAAGATGGAGAACTTTTTCTACCAGAAAGAGGTATAGGCAAAGCTACAAAGGAAAGAGTCGAGATTTCCTCTCCCTGCCGTCCGAGAATGCGTAAGATCTGCTGTGAACCGATCTCTACAAGGACAACTGAGCCATTTGTATAGCCTACCGCAGTGAGAATGGAGTCGAAAGGATGAGAAGAAGCAGAGAGGGTAGTAGTAGATGTATCAAGATTGATAGATTTCTTTTCTTTACTATTGGGGTCTTCTAGATCATTCTCTAATTCTTTGTCTACCTTCGTCTTATACTCCGTCAGAATTCCTTCGCTGTTGGTCTTTCTTTCTTCTGCTGAGTGCATCTCTTTCTTTCCATGTGAAGACAGATGAAGCTCTCCTTCTTCTTCTTCTTGTAGATGTAAACGTCTTGGGATGGTCTCTGTCCCTCTTAATCGCCTTTCGGGACAGGGAGGTGTATGTACACCACAAGGCTTGACCACTGCGAGAGCTGCAATAGCTTGATTCGATAAAGGCGTGAAAGTCGTGATCTTCCCTTGTTGTTGTTGTGGATGAGGATGACCGATAGTCCTTCCTTCATCTTCCTCTCTTCTGCAAACTCTGAACGATGGGATGTGCCATATAACTAGTCTTCCTTTCTTATCTCCTGTAATACATACACCCCAAGCACTTCTTCTCTCGTAGATAGATGATGTCTCTATTCTTCTACTGGCCTCCCTCTTACTCTTATCTTCATCTTCATGAACCATGTTTTCCTTACATATAAGAGAGTCGTCTTTCTTACCTTCTTTCTCTTCTATCTCGCCCTCTTCCTTCTTCCTCTCGTCCTCTTCCTTTGTATCTGATGCCTTCTCTTTCTCATCATCTCTATCTCTCTGCCTACCTCTCAACCCAGGATCCTGATACGAAGAAGAAGAAGAATCGTCTCGTCTCCCTACGGCATCTTCTCGTAGAGGTACGTCTCGACTGTTTGGGCTTCTCGTAGTGCATAATTGGTCAGCGGGAGAAGAACATCTAGCCACTGAGCCTCTTGTTGGTTTCACGCCTAAATTCCTCAGGCCTCCCCCCCATACAGCCATAGCTGTTATATCTCCTTTGTGTTGATTACGGTGCATGCCTACTTGAACGACTTGACAGAATGCACGCCCTTTCTCTCTATCTTGTTCTCCTTCTCCCACTCCTACCTTTCTCTTATTCTTCTGAGAGGCCGTCTCATCTTCCTCTCCTTCGAAGGTTCTCTCCGAAGACCGAGGAAAAGAAGAAGAAGAGATCTCTTGCGCCCGTCCTCTATCACTCTCTTCTTCTCCAGTAGAGCGATGGTCTCCTCCATTTATGATTGCCGTGCTTCTTCTGCCTCTTTCTCTTGCTAGAAGCTCTTCAGTCATAGACTGCAGTTGACACCCATTAGTAAGTGGTTGAATTTTTAAGAGGGAAGACACACCGGGGGAATGAAGATCTTTCTCCGCTGGTTCTCGAGCCGTCTCGTCTAGGTGAGAAGTATGAAGAGAAGAAGAGACAGAGGGTGTAAAAGAAGAGGAAGAAGCAGAAGATCTTCTTGCCTTTCCATGATGCTTCTGAGGTGGTAAAACGAATTGCCAAAGACGAACGGAACGGTCTAGATGAAAAGAAAAGAAAAAAGGAGAAAGGAGATCGATACATGGGCATGCATATGCATCGGTTGAGAGAATTCGAGAACTTTCGGGTGTACGTACACCCCACTTTGAAGCGCAAGAAGTCACGGGGACGGCGGGATGTGAGAAGACAGACGATGAAGGTGAATGAAGAGCGTGAACTGAAGATCCAGAGAGTTGTGTTTCTCTAAGAGACCGGGAAGAGGATGAAGAGGATGCTGCTACTCTAGAACGGTAAGGAGATACAGGGAGAGGAGAAGAAGAAATGGAGGAAGAAGAAGTTTCTCCATCGTAACAAGCACAACAGCAGACGTGACTGAGTGTTGGATATGAAGACTTCACGGATCGGTTACTACTCGGGGGAATCTCTGAAGCGTCATGGGGTTCTCTTAGATAGATATCTCTCTTCACACCTCTTTCTCCTCCGGTTACACTTTCCTCCAGAGATCTCTTGTTTATTTCACCTCCCTCTTGGTCTCCCCCCTCTCCTCCTTGAGAGCTTGTATGAGATGCAGAAGCGTCTCGTGTATGTGAGACATGTCGACTATGAGAAGCTGTACAGTGACTGTCAAGAGATGTGAGACTGCGGTGTGATCCTTGGGGAGTCGTAGAAGAAAAAGACGGGGATGGGAAAAAGAGAGGAAGACAATGAAGAGGATGAAGAAGCCAAGAGAGACCTATAGGACGTGCAGAGAGACCGCAATCAACGAAAGAAAGAGTCGAGCTCGAAGGAAGATCAAAGAGAACAATCGAGGCCTTCGAACAAAAAAGCGCCAGACCTGTGACGGGGTGTACAGACAGCACACCACTCGTATACCAGTTTGGCGATGCTGGTAAGACACATACGGGAGAAGATGAAGAGAAAGGAGGTGAGAACCCAGAAGATGAAGATTTCACAGGGGTTAAAACAGAGGGCTTTAGAGAAATAGGTGGAGATGGATGAAAGGCTTCCCCTTTGCTGGGAAGAGAGGAAGATGAGGTAGACAGAATCTTATCAGGAGAGCAAGAGGTCATAGAGGAAGAAGGAGACGGCGCTGACGGTATAAAGGGAGACATGTTTCTTCAGATGTCTTTCATATGTTATCTGGTCTAGAGTTCCATTCTTAATCTTCCTCTCATTCCTCGTCAGGGAGGTAGACGAGAGAGATCTATTGATGTCTTTGACTGTGCGGAATGTCTGGGGGGCAGCTGGAGACTCCTGCGACCAGAGAAAAGAAAAAACTTGAATCCAATTCAAACAAGAGAAGCAATAGACGGGAGAACAAGCAGAAGATGAAATCTGAAGAAAAGGAACGGCAGAGAGAAGCCGACAATCCCCTGGGGGGTTGTCATGATGCCCCTAGATGTGTATCGATTGTCGTGAGGAGTGAGAGAAAAATCGAGAGTTTTCTCTTACGCCTGAATGAAGCAAGCAAAGAAATTCCAGAGGTGTACATACACCCCAGAGGAATGTTGAACCTAGACGGGAAAATCACGAGATAAGAGGAAGAGAGCGGCAAGCAAAAGAAGACAGAGCGGAGAAGGAGGGTGGCACAGAAAATCGGCGAAAAGAACTTCACTTGCAGTTGACATCGTGGTTTTGTTAAGCGATCAACTGCATGCGAAGGAAATCGACCAGGGCTAGGGAGACAGACAGCATGCTGTGCAACTGCATGTAACACGAGCAAACTAGCCTGTCCCGTCTCTAACGATCCCGACCCTAAGGGTGTCAAATCGAGCCAATCATCATTCAAAAAAGTGCCTTTTGTCTACGAAACACCGTTCCCGTCGTTTTTCTTCTTTTAGTCTTCACAACTCATCTTCATGCACCGGTCTATCTTTTTCTTCTCTCAAATTCATCAAAGGCCTTCGAGAGACGCTAGCTCCCCTGTCAAGGCAAGCACACTGACGATTGAGCCAAAGGGAGCCGTACCGCCCGCCGAGATCTCCTTGGCGAACTTGCTTGTCTTGCGGTCGTTTCTACCACCCTGACGAAGATCGAAGAGAACGTCGATGCTGTTATGATCGCGTGAGAGGAAAAAAGAGATAGCAGCGAAAGTAAGGAAAAGAAAGAATGGAGTGGCTTTTCTGTCGAAGACCTCATCCGCTGCTTGTTCGGCTGTCCCTGCTGCTGGTTTTCTTATCGCAGGATGGTGACCATTCGAGACGAGAAAGATGTGTCTACCTTCCACCTCAAAGAGTTGCGAGAAGCTTTCTCTTTTGTGGCTAATGAGATTCTGAAGTCGTAGATCTACGTTTCGTCGAAAGTCTCTTTCTGTCTTGTCATTTTGTGACAACAAGCTGTCTATCAATGAAACTTTACATTAGATAGCCATCGATTCTTCGAGTTAGGAAAGGATAAACATTCGAGTCTTTCTCCAGTAGTCACGCTCAGCTTGATTTTGTCGTCCTTTGTTTGTGTTTCAACTGTACGTACACCTCAGTGTCACACGGGGTCACTCCGGGGGGAGAGGCTTTCTAAGAGACAACCTGAGTTTCTTTCTCTTTCCGATGGAAGGTTTTTCTTGAAGAAAAGGATAAAGGTAGCAGGAGTTTCGACGCTGCATATTTCCTTTCCTGCAGATCTTCCTTTTCACAACCGATCTCCTTCGCCTCGTGGCCCCTATCCGGCCTTTACCGACAGGTCACGGAGGTCTACTATATAATACATGTACAGATACAATGGGTCAAGATCTATAGACATACACATACAGGACAAGATAACACTATCTCTCTCGATGTGTATGGTAGAGAGAGACACAAAAAGACACAATCCAATGGCATCTTACGTTTTCTTTATCCAGTCGCCCGGGTCGTGTGATTCCTAGGGTCTAGGCAGGAACGTCGAGGTAGGGTGTACATACAGTGCATACAATGGTATCCGAGCCACCAGTCACATAGAACTCAATTTCTTTTCTTCTCCTCTCCCTCTCTTCGGCCATAGTGCTAATGATCATGAGGATGATGCTGAGCTGGCCTTTACTACGCCTTGAACTGTTAACTCTTTACTTTTGTAGTCAAAACTCTTTTCATTCCTTTCCTTTCTTCTTCTCTTTTTCTTTCGTGTTCCATTCTTGTTAAGATGAGTGGCCCAGGTGTATGTACAGCCGCGCATGCTCCCTTAGGAGTGATTTTAGTAGCGAAGCGAAAAGGGGAAGAACCGGCTGTTCTCTTGAGCTACTTTCCTTCCTTGTCTTCCTCTCTTACGCCTCCTTCGTTGCTATCTTCCTCTTTTTCGTCTCCTTCTTATCTTCCTCCTCAATGCCTCCTGACTTCCTCGTCATCCTATCTTCAAGATCTCTCTCATATCAGAAACATCTCACTTTTTAACCAAGGGGGTATTATAGCGACCCATGCTATACATGAGTCATGTGCAACACCCCGACAGCTTCCCCCTTCCTCATGCTTGCCATGCTCCTCATCACCTTCTTCTTCTTCACCCCGGAGAGATCGTCTTCTATCTCCACCTCCTTCTCCCGTTAGGCCATCAGTCTGGTTATCTTCTTTCTCCTCTCACAGACACACTGCCTCAGTCTATGCGCAGAAGACAGAAGAGGAGGAAAGAGTCACGCCTTTCTCTTCATCTTTTTCTTCTTCACGCCCCTATACACCGAAGAATGTTCCTATCAGCGATACTAGACGTGAAAAGAAAGGTCAGCCGCTTTCTCCTTACAGATCTATACCACCTGAGAGCTCGCCAAGAGTATCAGATGTCTCCGTTGATAAGAAGAAGAAACATAGGCATGGGGGGGATAGTCAATGTTCTCTACAAGATAAAGAAGAAGGAGAGCGAGAACGACCCCTATCAAAATGTCTTTCAAGACGAATTCGATCAGATCAACTTGGGATCTCTCATGGATCTTGTCAAGTTGCGTCACACAAGAGAGAGAAGAAAGAGAAGAGTCCTAGTAATGGGTGCGGTAAGAGTGTCTACCATCTTGATACAGCAACTAGCCAGTCATCTAGAAGGGAGGTGGGGTGTACGGCAAAAGGAGTTAGAGAAACGTCTGACTTTTCTTCTCTTCGAAATCAAGGGGCTTCAGGAGTCTCCTCGGAGAATGAAAAGAGAAAGAACGAAACCATAAGAAGAAGAAGAAGTGTGTCTATTGCAAACGAAGAAAAGCAGGAAAGACACAGAGAGCATAGGGAGACTCTTAGGAGAAGAAGAAGGACAGAAGAAGAAGAAAGAGAAGATCAAACGGGAGAAGAAGTTTGGAGAGAGCTAGCTGAGATTCTTCTACCTGAGGATAGTTGCTGTACAGGGGAGGAATTTCAGTTAGAAATCGATACAGGTAAAGGCGGAGAAAAAGAAGACGAAGAAGAAGAAGAGTGCATGGACGAAATGGAGGAAGGGATGGTGGTGTGTGGAGACACACGAAGAGACTTCTCTTACGTCTCTAAGATCATTAGGAAATCTTCATTACCTCTCTCTCTTCTGCGTTTTCGTGTATATCTTATACACGCCTCACACTTCACTCACAATTCATCTGTCTCTTACCTATCTTTCATCTATCTGCCTATCCATCTTCAATCTACCTATCTATCCTCCATCTATCCACCTATCTTTGGTCTACGTATGGATCTTTAATCTATCTTTTTGCTCTTTAATCGACCTCCGGGAAATCATTGTGAAACTCAACTGCTAGTCTTAAGCTGACTCCTCTCCAATCTCTTTTAGGTCTCGACTGTGTATTCTCATTCCACTACCTACTCCCTCCTCGCATTATCGAGCTACCTCCTCTCTTTATCTCTAGCTCCTCGTCTCTCACATGCTAGTCTCTACTCATCTCTCTTTAATCTATCTTTAATCAATCTTACTGTTCATCTTTAATCCATCTATCTCTAATCTGTCTATCTATATGTGGAGACAAGAGAAAGCCGTTGATGTTCTGTGTCTCAAGTATCTTCCTCCAGAGAAAGATGTTGGTCAGTTGAATTTTTTCTCAGGAAAGACTAAGGAAGTCGACATTCGTCTTTTTCATTCATCTGATTCCCCCTCCATTTTGTTTTGTTCCATGAACATGTCTTCTTCTGTATCATTTATAGACTCCTTCCTCTTCGGCGGTCGCGATAGGAGGAGATCTAAGGCAAGGAAGGAAGAGACCATGAGTGACGATGATTTTGACAGCATCGACAGGAGAGAAGAGAATGAACGAGACAAAGAAGGGGGCGAGAATCCACAAGACTCTCCTTATCCACGTCGGTTAAGGTTTATTTCATTTCCCTATCTTTTCAAGCATAATGACGACCTTCTCAACTCTCATCTCTCTCATGAACAGAGCTCATCTACACGGTAAGACTTTTCGAGGCGAATCTGTATATGTATTTTCAATCGATCTACGTATCTTCAAGCTATTTATCAATCTGTCTATCTTTATTTTGTATTCAGCCAGTAGATCAAGTTCTTCGAAGTGTTTGATGTTTCTTCTCAAGCGAGGTTTATTCTGTAGCTCGAGCATAGGTCGCGATCGACGTTCTTTTCTCTCCTTTCTCTTCATGGTTTCACAGATACTAGAGTCGTGGAGACGTCCATATCTTCTACCCCTGATACTCCCTTCTCTTTCCCTCTACTCCCCTACAGCCAGTACAATCTCTCATTGATCACGTGCATGCCTCTATCTAATCCTGTATACCTCGATCTGTCCATACGTACATACGTGCATGCATCTCGATCCTCTCTTCATGTATCGATTGTAGACTCGTGTGTCGATTCTTTCAGTTTCTCGAGAGAACAAGCGGAGAATGAGATTGCCGCAAAAGGAGAAGAAAAGGCGGAAGTCGCGCCTTTTCGAGAGAACAAGGCGATCATGAAAGCAGAGAGGACAGAACTAGCAACCCATTTGAGAGATGTTCCTGGGGGAGGAGAAGCCACGGACAGATCAACCCAGCAAAGCGAGAAGAAGGCCCCCTCTTCTTGTGTGGCATCCTCCCCTTCATTGTCGTCTTCTTTCTTAAGAATGATCAGTGAAGTGCCATTGAGAAAGCTCTGTAGTTTTCCATATACCTCTCTTCCATTCAACGCGAGTAGAGAGAACGACAGCTCGGGTGCTGCTGCCTCTGAAGAATCTTCTACACAGCAAGGAAATTCTGATGGAGACCAACCTCATCATTATCATCCACCAGGTATGTTATCTAGCGTCTCCACACACCATCACGTTTCTGCTTCTTTTTCCGATTCTTTCCCTTCTTTCTCTTCTCCTTTTCTAGACAATTCAGCTCAGTGACAAGACCTCTCTCTACTGTCTTTCCTAACAAAGGGATGTGTACAGGGTGACGTGACTTCTCTCTCTTGCTTCGATTTCAGCTCATTCAGCCTCATGGAATGTGAGAGCTGTCGAGGGTATCAGTAAGCCACGGGTATAAGAATCTTCTCTTCTCTTTCAAAATGACGGACACCTCCATCTGCATAAGGAGACGCTCCAATCGATCTCATGCCCCTTATAGAGACGTAACTTCAGCAAAGGCACTCGACAGAAGGAGTATGACGGCATAGGCCCTTGTCCTGTTTATGGAGGGGACTTCGCTTAGGGTTGAGAGGACAAAATGTAGCTATGTATAGATGTAAGAAAATGCATTCTTCTCTCGTATGGCTTGTTCGACCCCTCCCTCGTAGGGTGGTTGTTCTTTTTCTTCTTCTTCTTCTTCTCCCTCGCCTTCCTGTGTTTCTTCTCTCGAAGGGCACCATCCCATCCTTCTTGTGATTCTTCTTGTTCAGCAAGGGGGGAATTCTCACCTCGATGGTTTCTCTCTCTCCTGTCTAGCTTGCTCTTCTTTTCAGGTGGTCACCTGAACAACAATGACAACTCGCTATGGCTTTCTCGTGAGGGCTTGACAAGTGCTGAAGGTCTTCGTGGTGAGAAGCACCCGGAGCATCGTGTAGAGAAGGCTGAGATAGGGGAGATATATGGATGTGCGAAGGATGTCTTGGGAGAGGGATCTTCTACAGAGGTTGGCAGGTCTCTGCGAAGAGAGAGAAAAGATCTCGGTTCTTCAAGGGTGCAAGAAAAGATGAAAAGAGACAAGCGTAAACAATGTCTTCCACACATCAAGGAGCGACAACGACCTATAGAGAAGTAGGTACCTCCACGTCAAACAAGGACATGCATGCAGACGTAGAGAGCAGGAAGCGAATGAAGGGTGACTGTCCTGGGGGGAGAAGGAGTCATAGAGACAGGCTTATAGTAAAGAAGATTCATGTGAGAAAGGGAGGAGTTCTCGGCGCTTTTTCGTTTCTACCTCACTGGTGTAGGGTGTGTAGTACGCGACGGTTGTGACCCCCTTCAAAGACGCGACCATACTAAGGAGGAATGTGCAGAAATAACGTGGAAAAGTTATGTATACCTTGTATGCTGATGTGTATAAACAGCACAGAGAACAGATATATGTATGTGTGTAGGTACATACAGAGAGAGAGGTCTACAGATCGATTGAAAATAGATTGACGTTCCATTTATGTAGAGATTTCAAGTGTTTATATTGCCTACAACTTTTCCTCCCCCTCATCCTCTCCTAAGCCCCTCTCTCTTACCGAATCTCCACACACCCCTGATGGCCTCCCAGTCGATCATCTCGTCTTCCTTTTGCTTCTTTTTTTCTTTCTTTCTTTGTTTGTTTGTTTTCAATGGCTTGGTTTCTTCTCCGGTGTGTTTGTGCTCCTTTCTCTGCTCGCAACAGATTCAGCCTGGCCTTTGTCTTTGACGCGAATGATGATGTCTCTTTCATTTCACATGCCAAGACGTCCCCTCGCCTTCGTCGCTCTGTCCCTTCTTTTCCTCATGTACACCTCATTCCATCAAACTCCCGCTGGGGTGTCTATACAGGAGAAGGAGGCGGTGTGACGTCCATGTGCTCGGCCGCAGCTCAGATTTCTGGGTTCCTCTCCCAAGCCTTCTTACTTGGTGAATATCACTACGGCTATCTCTCAAAGGAGGTAAGTAAGAAGAAAGAGAAGACGAGATCTACACATCTATATATATCTCTCTCGTTTCTTCGTCGTCTTCATTTCTCAGAGAAGAGCCGAATCGACCTCTGTACTCCATGTAGATTTGGTTTACAAGGTGTATATCACCTTGCTTCTCCTTCTTGGAGAGGAAAGGCATGTATCGACAGGCAGGAGGTCAGTACAGATGTGCACGGAGAGGTGAGATTTATCAAGGATAATGAGGACAGACACATTCACTGGTCTGTCGGTGTCGATGCCTCTCATCTATCACTTACATGAGAAGGACATAGCTCTTCTCATTGTGAGAGCTCTTCGTGGCTGCCTCGCGTCTATTCTATCTTTATTGCTTTTCTTCTGGGCTTGCATCTGGTCCTTCGTGGGGAACTAGCCACCTGTGCATGTACATGTATGTACGTATGAATGAATATCCCTGCATGTATGAATATCTATGTACGCACTCCCTCTAGAGATACTCTCTCGCTGTCCCGCTAAAAGCAGCTTTGTCTCGACTTTCTTTTTCTCTTCACCTTCTCATGTCCACTTCCTTCTCTTCTTCTTCTTCTCTCTGATCTCTCTCCTGTGTCTTCTTTAGTTTGGCTTTCTGCAGGGACAGACAGGACAGTCTCTCTCCTACCTAGAAACACTAACGTACATTACCAGCTATCTGAAGGATCAAAGGCCACCATGCATGTATATGTATGTGTGTATAGAGAGAGTGAGGTAGATACAGAGAGAAAAGAGAAAGCCACTGTAGGAGAAAGTCTTCTCAGATCTCCTTCTCTACTTCATCAGGGGAGAGAGGAAGAAACGTTCAGCTGTCCATCTATAATCTATCTAGCTCTAATGTCTATGTCTCTCCCTCTATTTATCTATCTTTCTATCTCTCTGTTTTCAATCCATCTATCTACCCTTAATCTATCTATTGTTATTCTGTCTGTCTACGTTACACCTTTCTTTCATCTACCTATTTCTACGTGCATGCATGTCGATCTGTGTGTCGATCAACTCCTTTATGAATCTGTCTTTCTTTGCGTTGATAAGGATTTCCATTCGTCGGTGAGCTTGCAATCTTTCTTGATATAGATGGAGAAGATCCTTCACTTCATTTCGAATCCTTCTCGAGGTTTTCTCCCTTCATCCGTCTGCGAAGCCACTTCCTTCTCATCGAGAAGCAGCAGCGACTACTACCCCTCTCATACATGTCCCTCTTTCTCTTCCGCTGCTGGCTTAGCTCATCTTTCCAACGCTACACGCCATCCGATCGAGACTTGTAGCTTGTTCCGTCATCGCCTTCATCATAAGAGGGACAAGACTAAGTCAGGTGTACGTACACCATCACGAACGTCCCAGACACCCCCCGTGAAGCCTTCTTCTTCTTCTCGTTCTTCTCTTTCTTTTTCTCTTCTTCCTGTTCCTTCCTTTTCTTCACTTGGCAATTCTCCTAGATCTGAAAGGAGAAAACCAGCGTCGACGTCTTGTACTTCTTCTTCTTCCTCCTCCTCCTCGTCTTTCTCCCGCTCATCAGAAAAAAGCAGTCCTTCCTGGTCTTCAGATCAGACGTCTTCTCCCGCTCTTCTCTCGAGCGTCATTCCATCACGTTCATCGTCAGATAATCGAGATGTCCATGCAGGGATAAGAAGCTCTTCACATGAGAGACGAGACGGAGAAGAGGAAGTGAATGCCCCGACCCATCGCATGCCTTTGTCGCCTGCGACAGTAGCTGAAGTCAATACTAGCTCTTCTTCTTCTTCGCTGGGTTCTGTACAAGGCTATTCAAGATCAGCAGATCGTCACAGAGACGGTAATGATTGCTATAGAGAGGTTCACGGCGATCGTCTTTCTCCTTCTTCTCTTCCTCATTCTACCACATCTCCTGCTACTCATCAATCTCGCCACTTACGTCGGTCTCTCAAACAGCCAGAGGTGTCCACAGACACCATTCAGTCTCGTCTCCCCGCTTCTCACTCTGTTTGTAACAGTGAAGGAGAAGAAGGAGAAGACAGAGAACACGAGGAGGAGAAGAAAGAAGAACAACTTCAAAGCGATAGGTCGAAGGAGGGAAGTAAAAGAGGAGAGACCCCGTGTAGGTCAGCTGGGGGGAGAGATAAGGAAAGACTTCGTGAATTGTGCTACCTTTCTTCTCTCATTGCAACTCTTGTTTCCGTCGTAGATCAACTCCAAGCAACAGGTCTAGCTACAGTTCACCTGCCCGAGTGTATGATGATGACCTGTCAACTCTCTCTTAGAGGGCGATCCCTCTCTACCCAGGTAAGTCAGAAGACTTAGAGAAGAATGAAGATGAGGCAAGAAAAGATCACTTAGAGAAAGAAGAAAGAAAGATGATGAGTAGACGAAGGAGATGACAAGTCAAGAAAGAAACAAGGGGGGTGGGAGTGGAGGGTGAGAGTAGAGGTGACAACTGCTGATAGCTATGCGGGTCGAGAGGAGTCATACGCCATGCTTCTTCTCTTTCGTTCGTTCTCACTTCTCGAGTCTGGTGTCTTCTCAAGACAGTCGTCTTCTCTCGAAATGTCAGTTGAGTTGAACAGAGAATAGATGAAGGAAAAGAACAAGAGAGAGAGATGAGAAAGTCTCGTGCCAAAATATAGAAGAGAAAGACAAACCAGACAGCTAGCTTTCTTCTTCTTTCCGTCTGTCCGAGAGTGGGGTCCACTATTGGAAAGCTAGACACGTCTTATGTAATTGTCGACGCTGCGTGTCTAGCTAGCTAGCTAGAGCGAGAATGAGAATGGCTTGGAGGAGAGACAATAGACAAGTATTATATACAGAACCAGATGACAAAAGAGAAGAGGAAGTTTTCTTCCTCTCCATTCCTTTGATTTTTCCCCTGGTTTCTTCTCATTCTTTCTTTCTTTCTTCTTCACTCTTTCTTTCTTTCTTCAGCCTCGTTTGCTCTTAGAAGATCAACGCCGAGATTGCTTCTTAACCCCTGATCATAGCCTTGCTTTACTTCATTCGTCAGATACCATTCTCAACTTCACGTTCTCGACATTCTCCAAAAGACCCGAGAGAATTCCGTCTTCCTCTTCCTCTTCTTCTGCGTTGTCATCATTTTCTTCTTGTCCTTCTTCCTTCACGAAAGTATTGCGAGAATTGAGTCAAAGAGCTTCCCCTTCCGTGTCTCTACGTGAGCTCCAAGATGCTCTTCATCTATCTTCTTATGCTGAACTGCATGCGCTAGCTGACTATCTTCTATCCTGGAGGTTGGCTAGGGCTGTCGATCGTATTGAAGACTTCTACAGCTATAGTATCGATGCAACATTACCTTTAAAATCTCTGTTGAGCGTTTCGATGGAGAAGACAGAGAAGAAAAGACCATTCTCTTCTGTCTCTTCTCCATCATCTTTAAAGAAAAAAACAGGAGAAGAGACGCAAGACAAATGCGAGAAAGATCTTCTGCATATCGCCTCAGTCCCTCTTTCAAGCGACGTCACTTTACATGGGAGTGGAGGGGCTCGTGGGTCTCATAGCGAGCATGAGACGTGCATGCCAAAGAGACACGATGAAGAAGTTCGGAAACAGGAGATAATGAGGGGGGGGGAAAGGAAAGGAGAAGAAAAAGAAAAGACGGGGAATGTTGGCTTGAGTGAGAAGAAGACAGGCATCTTCACAGACAAGAGGGAGGGTAGTAGTATTAGTAGTAGGAGTGTATCCTTGCATACAAAGGAGAAGCTAGGTGTTGATCTAGATAAAGATGAGAGAGAAAAAGAAGAAGTAGAAGATGAAGAGAGTGAAGAAGAAGATGAGAAAGATGAATTTAGAAACCTCTTTCCTAGTTGTCCGTTAAGCTTTGCTGAAATGCTTGAGCTTTTTTGTCAAGTGAGTCCAGGGCTTCTCATGTTGAAGAGAAAGTTAAGAGACCGTCCAGCCAAACAACGACAGGAGGAAGAAGAAGAGATTCTTCACTGCATTGGATGGAGAGCTTTAGAGATAGATAGGTACACAGGTTAAAAATAGACTGGTAGATGGATAGACAGATCAAAGATAGACAGATTAAAGATAGGCAGGTAGATATAGATAGATAGGTAGCTAGATCAAAGATGGATGGATAGAAAGACAGATTACAGATAGATAGATAGATAGATCAAAGGAAGGCGGATAGATAGATAGATAGATAGATAGAAGCCAGGAGACGAGGGTGTCTAGATACCCAGGTGTGTAAGCTCTGAGTGTGGTGTTTCTGAAGGTTCCGTCTGTTTGGAGTTTCCACATGAGGTCTTATGTCGCTTGTAGGAAAGATCAAACCCTTTCCTTGGAAGTAGAACTTCCCCATCTAGCATGGTGAAAATGATCTTCGCTTTTTCTGACGTGTAGGGGGGGGATTGTGTTTTCTTCACGAAGCTCCTCTTCTTCTTTGTCTACTTTTTGCTTCTGTTTGATTCATGGAAGAGACGTTTCTCTCTCTTATACAATTGCATACTACTCGTCTTCAGCTGTATGTACACCGTCCTTCCCCCCCGTTATCTAGTCCACGGGAGCTCATGTCTCTTGCTCCCTCCGTTTGTCTCTTCTTCTGTTTGCCTTTCTTTCATGTGTGTGGCATGTCTAGTATCCAACGGTTCATCAAGTGCGAAAAGCTTTTCTTCAACGGACTCTCTTGAGAGATTTCTATCAAGCTCATGATCACTCCCTATCCTCTTGTCGTTCTTCTTTTTCTTCATCTTCCCTCGCGTCCTCGTCTCCCTCTCCGTCGCGGTGTATCTCTCTTGTAGACGAAGAACATAGGACGCGAAAGAGATCTCCATCTTTAGATCATCCGCCATGCCAAGAAACGATCTCGTCTTCTTCCCTCATATCTCCAGAAGAGACCTTTCAATCAAGAAGAGAGGAGAAGGCAAGACATCGTAATCGCGATCGCATGAGGGATGCCGTCATAAGTAAGGACGTAGAGATGCATGCTCGGAGGAGGAGAAGAAGAAGAGACCTTGAAGAGCTCTTCAGGAGAATCCTTGATTGGTTTGTCGCTACAGAGATTCTTATACGTTTGAAGAGATACTTCTTCTTCTGGCCTGTTGTTCTTCTCTTTCTTGACGAGACAGATAGCCGTAATGAAGAGAAGAAGCTTTCTCGTGGCCAAACATTTGAGGCGAATAAGGCACTGGCTTGCATTTTGCAGTCTGTAAGTGAAGAGAAGAGAGAGAACGAGAAAGAGAGGTGGGGTACAAGCGAAGGAATAGGAGAGACGTTGGCTTCAGCACACCTAGGACCTTCTCTCGTAGAACTTCATGGACACAACCTGAGGAGACAGGGAGGAAAGGAGACAGATGCGAGACAAGATGAAGAAGATGAAAAAGAGGGACATAGGACGTTCCGTTGCTCATGTCTATCAGAAGGTCAGTCAGAAAAAGAAGGAGAAGAAAAAGAAGAGAAAGGAAGAGAAGAAGGAGATTCCTTTCTAACCTTCCGATCGATCTCTCTGGATGTCGATGAGAGGAGAGAAGATAGACAGGGAACAGGGGGAGAGATTTTCTTCTTGTCATCGAGCGAGAAAGATGAAAGAAAGAGAAGGACATTTCTAGGTCAAAAAAACACGAAGACACGGTATCCAAGCTTGCAAAATATTGGAGATGTGACTCTTCCAATGAGAAGTACTTCTCCTGTATCTTCTTCTTCTTCTGCGTCTGCAGCTCATCAAGATAGGGGTGCCCCTAGTCAAGTGAGGAATGATGCTGATAGAAATAGTCGTCTCTCTTTCTCATTTCGTCACGGCTCTGTTCCATTACTGACGTACTTTGAAGCTTATGTAGCAAGTCAGAAAGAGAGATACAGTTTTCATGGAGAAAGCTCAGACGACGGAGAACAAGGAGACGAGGAAGAAGAAGAACAAGGTTTCGATTCTCTGCTATCACATCATCGAGGTTCGAGCGATTCTCCTCATTCTCTTCATACAATACATTCAAGACGATATGCTGCATCTTCATTTCCTACTTTCTCAAGAGATAAGAGGGATCTCATCCATCCCCCTTCTTCCTGTTCGTCTCCCTCTTGTTGTTCTTCTTCTCCTTTTCCTCTTCGTCTCCCCCGTGCTCATGATCCACCGGAGTCCTTGTGTTTAACTTCTTCGCCGTCTTCTTTCCCTTCTTCTCCTCCCTTCTTTTCCTCACCTTTACGTCTGCTTTTCTACTTATCTGCTTGCTTCAATCACGAGAGCTTGCCTGGTCTTCCCCGGGCTCGAAGAAAAAAGGCAGAAGAGAAGAGGAAGAAGAAGAAGAAGGAAGGAAAAAACCGAAGAAGAAAGTTGTCGATAGTCATCTGGAGCCTATGGAAAGAGGCTCCCCATCGACAAGAGGAAGGAGAAGAGCTACATCATACAGACCTTCAGGAAGGAGGTTCCTTCGAGATGAAGAGAGAGGCTGCATGTGTACTTGGGGAGACGATTGTCTTTCCCGCTATTCTGTCCTATGTGAGGTAGAAGAGGGAGAGGATATGATTAACGAGAAGAATACGACGCATCGGGAAGATGAAGATGAGGAAGATGAAGAAGATAGGTTAATCGATTCTCAGTGGCCCTGGCATATCCAGGCATCCTCGTGTGAAAGAGATCTCACTTCTTCTTCTTCTTTCTCTTTGCGAGACATTGGACGGTCTCTTCTTCTTCTTCCACCTAGATATCATCTAGAAGATAGACGAGCAGATGGAGAAAGAGAAGAAGAAAGTTTGGAAGACAGTGCTTCTCCTTCTTGTTGTTCTTCCACATGAGAGAGAGAAGAAGAGAAAGACGAAGAAGAAGAAGAAGAGAGCAATCAAGAGAAAGAATCGAAAGAAGGACAGCTACATCATCACTCCCAAGAAGATAAAGAAGAAGAAGAAGGATATCATCTCCGTCAACAAGACGAGGAAGAAGCCGAAGAAGAAGCAAACGCAGGAGAAGTTGTGTATGGCGCAGGTGACGATGGTAGTGATCATGCCAATGCGCAAACTGATAGTGAAGGAGAAGAAGAAGAAGAAGGAGAAGAAGAAGATGATCGCTTTCTTCTTTCACATGCAATCTGTGAACGTGAGAGAGAAGAGTATCTAGCTGCAATGGATTGTTTTTATCTCTTACATAGGCCTGGGATAACTCGCGAGACGGGCGAAGCACTTTCTCATGCTATCCGTCTATCCTTCAATCAATCTCGACCTCTTCGCTCCTCGGAAAAACCTCGGAAAGAAAGCCATGAAAGCAGCAAGGATTCTCCATCTCTAGATCCCTTCACAGATGAAGCGCTAGTGAACCTCTATGTCTTCATTATCGAGCAGCTTGAGATACATGCACTTCAAGACCTAAGGAAGATACACTCGAGGAAGAGGAAAAGAAGGAGAAGGAGAAAAGACAGAAAGAAAGACAGAAAGAAAGACAGACAGAAGAGGGATGTCATCTTGAAGAAGAAGAAGAAGAAAAGAGAAGAATCTCGGAAGAATCAAGGAGAGACAGCAGATCTCTCCGTCGCTAAAGATCATCTTTTCTTGCCTGAAAGAGACGAAGAAGATGACAATGAAGAGAAGGAGCATGTTGGTATACATCGTCTCCATCTCTCTCCTGACTGCGGTAGAAGAACAAGAGAGGGAGAACACGCTTACAGCCTAACAGCTAAGAAGGTTCCCCGATCTTCTTCTCAGAGTGAGAAGCTTTTATCCTCTCATTCTCTTTGCTCTCTTCATCCATATCTCTCTTCGTTCCTGTGTGTCGCCCCACCTCCGTCTGTCTCGGTCTCTTCTCTTCATCGCAGCGGAGAGGCAAGAAGAAAGAAAGAGAAAGAAGAAGATAAGAAGAAAACGATTGAGAGACGCCATCGACGTGTTTCACAGGTTAAGAGGAACTTAGCTTTCGTTTCTTCAACTGATGCTTCAGAGAGGAGAGACGGATCTTGTAGATCTTCATGGTCTCTACCCAGCGATAAAGAGGAAGAGGAAGAAGAAACGGAAGAAGATCAAGAAACAGAAGAAGAAGAAGAACGAGGGAGGTTGTATGCGGATGTCAAGTCTTCAGATGCGAGTAATGAAGAAGAGGAAGAAGATGAAGATTCATATGCAGGGGGATGGAATAGAAGAAGAAGAGAAAGACAAGAAGAAGAAGAAAGACAGAGAGAATCTTTCTGTTGCTGTAGACAAGGAGGTAGTAGGAGAGAAAGGTGTTATGGTTGCAATGATGATATAGAAGAGGAGGAAGCTTTGACAATTCATAGGAACGGGGGGGTCTATTTCGATAAACGGTTAGATCAAAGGCTGA
This sequence comes from Cystoisospora suis, assembly GCF_002600585.1. Classification (NCBI taxonomy): domain Eukaryota; phylum Apicomplexa; class Conoidasida; order Eucoccidiorida; family Sarcocystidae; genus Cystoisospora; species Cystoisospora suis. The sequence goes on along the minus strand of NW_027155322.1, from coordinate 5,847 downwards.
AGACAGATGCCTCGGATTTGCTGAATGTAGGCATGCCTGAAGAACTGCATGCAGCACTGACCCTCCTAATACATCTTGTCACCCACTGTATCTGGTAAGATAACGTCAAGAACGACAACGACGTCTCTATATCCTTGTATACATGTCTATACACATATGTCTAAAGGAACCCCCCCCCCTTTATCTATATGTCGAAGTATTTATAGATATATATTTTTGGACATATAGATATATATACATGTCTACATCGAAGTGAGGGGGTTCCTTTAGCTTCACTATGTCTTGTTGGAGCGAAGGACTACATCTGCTGTACTTATTCGTCATGTACCTACTGCCTCTATACGTAGAAGTAGTATCTAAGAATATATGGCAGATGGAGGAATGTAGAATTTGTATAGATATACATGTATAGATATATATTTCTCTATATATCTGTAGATTCTGAGTTAGATGCAGTTCTAGATAGAATGCCTGCGTGGTTCCACATGATAGATACTTATTATGTGTGTATCTACCTGTGAGACTGTGTATGTATGTATATATATATGTGTTTGCTGTCTGTCCTAGGAATTTTGTAGGTAGACTGGGGTGTACGTACACCTGCAAGTCAGTTCAGAAACTCGTCAAGAGATTTCTGAGCTTTCCAGACTAGCAAGAGAGAGCAGTCGAACTCGACATGCTCTTTCTCTTCTTTAAACGTCCTCGTGTATAATATTATGAGAATGAGAAGGGTGACGATGAGAATAGGACGTAGAGATCGGTGTATATGTATACATATATACTTCTGTTTCTGCCTTTGTATATGGATATATGTGTATCGATATCGATTTATCTCTCTTCGTGTATCGGCGTCTAGTAGGTACGTATATCTAGTCACATACATATTTTTCATATGTATATGGGAACATGTGTGTATATAGATAGATAGGTGTATGCATCTTGATGTATAGATGTGTAGATATGTGTATTATAGATATATATCCATGAAGCCGAGTCGCCGTCAATAGTTACGTGGATGCAATGCCCTTTGAACTTGAGAGCTGTCCTTGTCTTTCAGGCAAAACTCTATGGATGAAGTTAGCATCTTAAGATCTTTCTCTTCTTCTTCTTTCTCCCTCGATAAGCACCATGACGTCTCTTACGTCTCTCCTGAGCCGCCGTCATCTCTTCTCTTCTTCAATCTTCCTACATCGACTTCTCCTACTATTAACCAACCTAGCGACAATTCCTTTCATTCGTGCTTTTCTTCTTCATCTTCTTCTCCAACCTCTTGTTCTTCTTCTTCCTCTTCAAGGAATCTCACTGAAGCTCCCCTGGGTAGCGATCTCGAAGAAACGCGAATTGTCGACGAAGATCAGGGAAAGAAAGACGTCCTCTCGGGAGCAAGAAAAGAAACAGATTTATCGCATGAGGAGCAGACGAAGAAGCGAGAGATGTCTTTAACTTTATCCCCGCTTTCTGCTACTTCTTCGTGGCATGGGATAAGAAAAGAGAAGCTGCGAATAGAGCGAGAGACGTCTACGAAGAAGGAAGAAGAACCGCAACAGTCTTCATTAGGACGACGGGAGAAAGAAGCTCTTCGTTCTAGCAAGAGTCAGAGAGAGAGAGATTCGCAAGACGAAGAAGTTAAGAGGGATGTGTCTGACGTAAACATTTGTATAGAAGGAAAGTCAGATGATACTGTCAGCCTAAGAAAGGACGAGAGAGAAGATCCCCTAATACAGGTGCAGCTCAGGCAAAGTGGTGAAGAAGAAGAAGAGGAGGAAGAAGAAGAGGACTATCCTTCTTGGCTGTTCATAAGGAAAGGGCTTCTGTATAAACTACTTATAGCGAAACAGCCAGGGAGATTCTCGAATTGTTTCTTATCCTATACCTGTTAATCAAGCACATACTCCCATCCCCCCACCCTCAATCACTATGGAGCTCCTCTCCCCTCAGTATTTTTAACCGGAAGAATCTATCTATCTAACTACTTTTCATCCATCTATCTATCTCCCTATCTACCTCCCTGTCTATCTTCAATCTCTCTTTACTCTGTGTATGTATCTACCTATCTAAGAATTTGGGCCTATACCTTGACAGATGTTTTGTGAAGGTTAGGACTCCTTTCTCCTGCGATGTTTTCCTTTCCCATGAAGACAAGAGAAGAGGTTGGCGCCCTTCACAGCCAGCATTCCTATCTTTCACTAAATACACACACGCAAATGAAAGACGTGCTCTAGGGAAGTGTGGGAGCCCCCTGAATGAGGGAGGGGCTACACTAAAGTCTCTTGTAGGGAGGAAGAAAGAGCCGTGGGAATGCAAGAGAAGAGCAGGTATAGAGATCTCTCTCTCTCTTCCTCTCTCTCTTACATGACAGCTTACGTTTTCTTCATCCAGTCCCGTTCGTTCCTCTGATGGGCCGAGGAAACGAATGTGACGAGGAGAATGAGAATCGACGAAAGCAAGGGCGAAGAATGTCTTAACTTTTCGATCAGCTCTATCGGCTGCACTCTGGTATACCCAGGTGTATGTACACTACGAAGGTGGTGTATGTACACTTCATTTGACATCGTGAAGAGGGTGTGTGAATGGCAAGTGGAATGCCCTGTTCCTTTCATGGGAGTTCAGTAATCGAGAAAAGAATAGATCATTAGAAACGTGAAGAAATTTGTGTGCTTTTCTCTTCTCTTTGTCGATTTCTTCTTAAGAGAGCTGCTGATGTAGATACATACTGCTAGTATTTTTGCTACCAGGTGAATTCATTTCTGGTGTATGTACATACACTCCATACGTTGTCATGAAGATCTCGCCTGCCTTCTATTCTTCGTCGATGTATGGTGGACGTCTGATCAGCCGTATTCCTGAGGCAAAGCCGTTTCTCTCTCATCATAGTTACACACTCGCGGGGTGATAAAGAAAGAGACGTAGGAATTCCATTCTCTCGTAAAAGGAAGAGACTTCTCAAAGCAGGCGAGATATAGAAGCAAAGGGGGTGTCAGGAGCACAGGATGCACGCGTGTAGGAGGAGAAGGAGGAGATACGGTTGCGTCGTACATCGGAGATATGGGAGAAGGGAGCAGACAGCCTTGCATCTTCCATTCATTGTGTAAATGTGTAATTTCCTTTATGTATGTATATCACGGTCTGTCATGAAGAGGCTCTGAGGAACTCTAAGAAGAGAGATAGAGGAGTAATGGGAGACAGAAGGCGAGAAGTCTTATTCTTCTTCTCTCTAGCTTTCTCTCCTTTGCTGAGGACGTGCAAATCTTGTCTTTCAAACATTTCCCTTTCAACGAAAGACAAGCAGAAGAAGAAGTCTTCTGCTTGTCTTCTTCTTCTTTATCAACACAAAGAAGGTTAAGTTCGCTTGACATCTTGGGGAGATACACTCGCCAACTCCACCCTCCTAGCCTGTGCATGCTGATCTCTTACAACTCAAACTCTACCAAATGGTCGCATACACCTCCAGAGAGATAGGGTTTTCTTCAGATACCTGTATCTCTCTATCGTTACATTGATCTACCTATATCTACAATGGTTAGGTTGATCCCTCTATATCTATCTATACTTACGTTGGTCTACGTGTAATTTCATGGAAAGAGAGGTATCTACGTATGCATGTACATAGAAGGAGTATTCTATGTAGAAGAGCTCTGCTTTTCTCTCTATACATACATCTATATATCTCTCTCTTCTGTAGTATTCACTATGGATTGGCAAAAGAAGAGCCCCAAGATTTCTTCTTCTTCTCCTCAACTCTCTATTCGTACCCCCATGAACGAAAGAAACCTTCACTTTTGGAATAGCCTTGTACGTAAGCACTTTCATTCAAGATAGAAAGGGCGTTTGTGGCTCGACCCTTCTGAGAGGTCACTTGTCAACCTTCTTTTTCTTCTTGAAAAGATAGATAAAGATAAGGAAAGAGGGTCCATCCATCTAAATTTCATCTTCTTCTAACTTCCCCTTCTTCTCTACGTCAAGAGCTAAAACTAGGTCTTTTCGTCTCTCTATTTGTCCACACAAGTGGGAAAAATCTTCTCAGAGAGAGAGAGAGATAAGATAGCTCTACTCCATGTACCTGATCATTTGTCTGATCTCCAACCCCTCCTTGGCTCATCTTAGACGATAAGTAAGGAGAACAAGAATGTGAATAAGAAGGGGTGCACTAGTCATCTCTTCTCTAAAAGACATAAAGAGAGAGACAGGAGAAAGATCGTCATCTTCCTTTCTGTTTCTCTTCTTTTTCTGTCTCAAGTGATCTGGAGATTCTCCCCTTAAAAAGAACAGCAGCTACTCTTATCGCTTCTTCTCTTCATTCATGGCATCACCTTCCACACCTCGTCACTCAACCTTCTCAGTCAATTTCTCTTTTCTTCCTTTCTCTCCATCTCTATCTCTCTATGTTGCTATCTTGGTCTGTTTTCGGTCTCTATGCATCAGTCCATAGTAACGATCTCTTCTTCTTCTTCTCCTCTCGATAACTACCCACCCCCCCCCTTCTTTCTCTCTTCATTTCTCTCCCGCTCCTTCCCGTGTGTGTGCTGAAAGGGAGAGAGAAAAAACACCTCCCGTGCATGTGGTTCTCCCTTTCTCCCATGGTCTCCTTTGAGAGACTTCTACATCCTTAGGATGATCTCTTTCTCTTTCTGGGTCATCTATCTCTTTCTCTCACGAATCTCGTGTGCTGCCTTCGCTATTCCATTACCTTTCGTCTCAAAAGCTTCTTCGGCAAGAAGAGGGCCGCTGACGAAGAAGTTGTCGAGTGAAGGAAGAAGAGAAGAAGCAGCAGCAGAGTCAAAGGCATGGGTGTGTGAAGAAGAAGGGGATAGTCAGCCGTAGATTCTTTCGTTAGGAGCTGACGGTGGATTAGCTATCTTCATATAAAGAAAAGATGAACTTCTTTTCTTCGCTCACTGCTCTTTCTTTCCTCTTTTCTTTCGTGTCTTCTATCTAGATCTTCTCCGCTTGTCTTGGGTTCCGCGAGTCAAGAATGATAGACGAAATCCACCTCAATCTTAGAGGAACTTCTTTCCTATGTTTTCGTTTCTCTGTCTTCGTCTGTCTGAAGCGAGTGAATTATCCGGTCTTTCTTTCTTCATCCTTTCTCCTTTTCTATTCATCCATGTCTTTCTTCTCTAGGATGTGGTGGACTTGTCTCTTCTATTCAAGCAGTCTATCTATCTATCTTTCTTTCTTCAAGAACAACAGCCAGCCGCTTCCTTCCTTCCGTAACCACTTACACACTTTCCGCTCTCCAAGGATCCACTTTTCTTCTTCTTCCTCTTTACTTTCTCTCTTCTCCTTTTCTTCTCTTCCTCCCTCTCTCTCTCCCTCTCTCTCCACTTTTCTAAGTCATGAAGATATCTAACCTCCACACAAAGGGGGACAGTTTCTTCATTCTTTTCTTCTTCTCCTCCTCATCTCTAAAGTTAAGGCGCTTCTCAACACTACCTCTATCTTCGTCAACATCTTCTTTATGAAGCCTCTCCCTCTCTTTCTGTCTGTCTGCTGCTATGTGGCTTGTGAGTTGTCAAAGGCATATGTAAGAGAAGAAGACTGGACTCTTCTTTCTTGGGGTGGAAAAGAAGAGACGTGTAGTGACGTTCTTTCTTTATCCCTTCTTATCTTTCTCGAATAGAAGCAGGCGGTTCTTCTCTCTACCTTCCTTGTTTTCATCGGCTCAGTAGGTCAGCACGCTGGGAAAGAAAGAGAAGGAAAGGAGGACCTAGGAGTCGTGCTGTAGGTTAAATTAGGCGAGACTTCGCTTTCCTTGTTAAGAAGCCCTCGAAGGAGAAGAAGAAGAGAAGAGGGAGAAGAAGAGAGAGAAGAAGAGAGAGAGAAGAGAAGAAGAAGAGAGAGAGATAG